>NC_139965.1:30056057-30288557 GCF_963993115.1 Abramis brama
TCTCCTCCCTCTGCAGATGGCTCAGCCTCATCCATTAACTGTTATTGTTTTTCCTGAACATGACATTGATTCAATTTAACACCAATCAATTTCAAACGCTTCTGACATTCAGATCTGACCTTAAGGCAAACGACTCATGAACTATGATCAGAATTAAACTTTTGCTAACGAGGTGATCTCTCAGCCTTGCCCAACAGCAATGTTCGCTAAAAATTAGATCAATTATTATAAGGCAAACAGACCCTAAGTTGATTACCCTGCCCTCACTAATTTGTGTAATTAATAACCAGGCCTGGACTAGAATAAGAAGTTTATTAATCCATATCTACAAGCCGGTAATGAAATTGCATGGGCAGGTCATCCATTTAGATGGTAATGTCTCTGATCAATGCTGCCACACCATACATGTTAATGAGCATTGTTATGAATTGTTACAGTTAGAGCTGTGTGTATGGAGACGTCGGCCTTTTATGTTGTTATGTATGGCAATCAGACGCGTGAAAATGGCAAATCTAATTAGGAATTCCGACTGGAGCGGCTAGGAACACAGAGAGCAGTAGACGGTATCGGAGCTGACAGCTGCCAGCCGGAACGCCGAGTGTCGGAACAAAACCAGCATTCTGCGCCACAACGGGAATGACAGGAAAAAAGGATGTATCACAAACGAATAATTGCACTCTGCGTGGCCTCTTGCCATATAGCACAATAGAACTGCCAGCACAGGAAGAAGATGCTATTGTGTGTGTACAAGCACTCTTTATGAGTTTTACCTTAGAGTCGAGGGATAGACTCGTGTCATCTGCATGGCGATGAGGCTCCTGTTCTCACATTCAGTCTTCCTCTGCAGGCCCTGTGTGGTGGTCCTCTTCTGCATGCAAGACACTGCACTGCATTCATCTGCTAAATTCACACATATAGAGAACTCATTCTAGTTATACGATTCATATATAGAGGGTTTACACTAATTCATAGTATAAGGTTTCCTTATATTATGAATTAGTGTGTTAAAGTTTTATTGTGATGCAAGGGCCTTAAAGATTTGCCATGGGAAAAGTCTGCCACATTGGGGCCATTGGATTCCTTTGAAATTAATATACGTACACTACACTATACGTACACTACCGTTTAAAAGTTTGGGGTCAATACGATTTTTTATGTGGTTTAAAACAAAGTCTCTTTCGATTAAACCCTTCCTTCCGAA
This sequence comes from Abramis brama, assembly GCF_963993115.1. Lineage (NCBI taxonomy): Eukaryota > Metazoa > Chordata > Actinopteri > Cypriniformes > Leuciscidae > Abramis > Abramis brama. Next base: position 30,057,259 of record NC_139965.1, read on the forward strand.
ATACGAAATGTGCTGTGATTGGTTAGCTGGCCCAGTGTATTGTGATTGGCAGTGCTGAGCGAGTGTACTGGAAACGTCCCGCCCCTCCATTACTGCGAGTTCTTCCCTAGTGTAAATATTAAGGTTATTTCAAACCAATTTGAGCCTGATTCAGATCCTGACAATATTAATGAACAGAAGGGTCGTGCAGAACAGATTTCATGCACAGACTTTGCAAGCACAGATTTACCAGGACATTTCAGAGTGGTATGTTTTTTGTAATTGTATTATACATTATAGATACGATGTTATCAACCATTTAATCATGGTATTTGTCGGAAAACTAAGGTAATACAAACAGTAATCGATCACAAAACCATGGTTAATTTTCCTAAGGAGTGGTGAACCGCCTTACAAAAAAAGCGAGAGCTTACAAAAGCAACAGAAAACAAGCTGTTCTTCATAAAATGTGCAGCGCACTGATAAAAGTTGGGTTTATAATGTTCAGGCTCCAGACTAACTTTTTTTACTAGGAGCGCTGTAGCCCCTGACTGAAAATTTTAGGAGCGCAAGCAGAAAATTTAGGGGCACACCTTGAATCAGCTTGCAATGCAATTATTCAAATTTCCCCCAAAATAACTGTAATACTGACAAATTCTTTAATAATAAATAGACTTAACGTACAGATATTACAGTGTGCAGTTTTATTTTAAGTTCACAGGCTCCAGACTAACATTTGAGGGCAGCGGCACCAGAGCCACTGAGTTCTACAGAAAATATCTGGTAGCACTGGGACTGACAATAAAGCACTAAGCTTAATTTAGGGTGTAGATGAAATTAACTTTAATTATTATCATTCATAATGTCTTAATATTAATTAAAAAGCAAAACGAGTGAAAAAATGTATATTAGGAAGTGAAAATAGCCAATAAGCATCCTACTGTTTACAATGGTATTTTTTCATTTTATTTTTAAATAAGTGTTTAAATAAGAGTTTTGTTTTAGGACAATCTTTGAAGGATGAACAAAAAATGTGTTGGTCATCACATTAAAAATAACATTTATATATGATATTATAGTTTTGAAGTGCTGGAAAAAGATGTGTAGTAGGCTACTTGTACTGTAAGCGTTTGACTATTTCTGTCACAATACCATAGTTATGGTTAGAGTTACTACATTAGCCTAAATCCATGGTGAATGTTGCTGATTTGTGGACTGAAAGCCTTCTATAAGTGTTTCTCCTGGTTTCCACGTCAGCGCTGTTTGATCTGATATCTATGGTTAATAACAGAGAACTCTGCGCCGAATCGGAATGTTTCTCACTGTTATTAATTCTGAGGTGAATTCAATGGATTTCTTCACTGGATCTCCAGAGTCTGGATCTAGTAACAGTGTCGCGTGATCGAAATCGGCCCGCGACTGGCAAGTTCGGGGCGCTGCGCTGTTTTCCGAACTAATAAACGGTCCGTGAAGCATAAATGAGTAGTGCATTTTCGTTCCACTTTCATTTTGTTTGCATTCACTGCTCTGCAACATTGTGGTCGCGCCAGCGCGACCTAAATAAATATTTGGTCGCACCGGCAGGAAAACATGTCGCAAAATTCGACCAATTGGTCGCAATCTGGAGCCCTGAATTAGTTCGTCAGCCTTAGGAAGGTCAAACAAATGAGTTTTGGAAAAAAGCAGTGTCTATTTGATATAGTGACAACATTGTCTTCTCTAATGCAGCTCAACCAGGCCTCGTCCCCTTTTTTCGTGTATTCCGTGGGCGCAGATTATTTAAATGAGTAACATTGTGACTTCATATTCAAATCGCGTTGTAGTCCAAACGAGCCATTTGTTGTAGTTCTTGAAAAGGGGATTCTGTCAAATAAAATATCTCCCTTTGGAGTGGACTCTGAGCTTTGTAAACTTGCAGATCTTTTTTATGCTCAAACAGCAACATTACACACAGCTAAAGTTGAAAAAGTGTTAAAGCATAATAGGACCCCTTTAAAAAGGAAGTGTATATGTGGGGTATATAGAGATATGCCATTCACTCACATTGATTCACTATTTACTACTATTAAATAAACACTAGCAGTTGGAAGTATACATTTGATGAAACCTGAATTTACTGTAAGTGTACTGTAAGTAACACAGTCCTTGTGTCCTAGTAAGTACCTGTAAATAATGCAGCGTTAGAGACAGATGAAAGGAAAAAAGAGAAAATGAAAAGTGCACAGGTGTGCAGTCAAACACACCAGTCCTGCCACAATTGCACACCGATGCTAACTGCTTTTAGCACCTTACACATGCCACTGTGTGTAAGTGTGTGTGATGCCTGTTATAAGCTTAAATATTTTACACATGCATGCTGCATATGTAGCTCTGCAACACCTGTTCTTCAGAGCAAACTGCAGCATCTGCTACACAGCTCATTAATGACTACACAGATACACACCAACATGTATTTCACCAATGTGTATTTTTCTCCCATCTCTCACACCTTTCGCAGTTCGTATTAAACCTCTATAAATTTCCCTTTGATTAGTGAAGACTGTGTTTTACAACTAAAATGACAAAGTCTGATCTAAGTTTGATCACAGGCATCAAGATGATCATTAAGAGCTTGAGATGAAACTTAATCAAAGAGATTGTTTAAAGAAGGGTGAATAAGAAGAGGTAATGCTATCATCAGTCATCATCCCAGCATTACCTGCTCTAGTTTTTGAGCTTTGAAGACGGCCAATAAAAGCTGCTGTTAGGATGAAGTTAAAGTGATTCTCTGGGTTTATATTGGGTTAGTACTGATTGGCTTTAAATTGCTCTGTCTCGAGATTCCCTTTCATCTTTACTGCTGGAAATCACTGTTTTCCTGTTGTCTGAGTAGGTTTAAACATTTACTTTCTCTCTCTCTTACACAGGTTTGCATGGATGTTTTCCCTTGGGAACATGAGGAGGAACAGCTCAAGGAGTGAATTTCAAATAACTAGCACTAAAGCTGAAGAACAAGACACATTGAATCAGTAAACAATTGTCAAATCACAGCCAATGTTTGTATATTTCCATGCTGAGTGCACAGATTATAGGCATGTGCACAATGGAAAACCAGATATAGGCAAAGCTGAAGGCCAACCTGTGAAAGATGCATATTCACACGCAGTGTTAAGAAAGACATGAAGTGATATTTGCTTCTTGCATCACTTTTCATTCATTTTCAACATAGGCCTACTTTATCTTTGTATCAAGAAGGCAGTGGCTCAGAAGCTTCAAGCACTAATGCTACAGACACGGTGACAAAGTTACTAGCTCTAAAACGATGTTTTGAAATTAGTATCAGAGGCTTGGGGTAGTTCTACACACACACGAGCACTTTAAGGACAAAAACCTGACAAATGTCTTCAAAATAAAACATGTGAACAATGTCTTAAAGTAGCTGTGGTATAAGTAGAATTGATTCTGGTCTGTTGAATTATTGAAAAATAATGCAAAGCTAACCCACGTCAATTATTCCTTTGTTCCTTATGTAGGCCTATATTCAATATTATTTATTAGAGTAAGCATTTTAATACATTGCAAAGATGGTTAGTATGGAGTTTTCATAGAGTTCTTAAAATCTTTAATAACGAGTGCCTTCAGTACGGCACTCGGCCGCTACATAAGACAGTTCTCCAGAAACTTTGAATAGGCTACCTTTAGCGTGAAGGTCAATCGTCTTAATGCTGTTTTGTTCTGTTGGAACACTTCCTCAAGATTTAATTTTGTGTGTAATTTTCGCATAATTTCCATAAACTGCGCTGCACCAGAAGTTGTGGTGGCAACTGAGGCTATGCAAATTGTTCTGCTCATTAGAAAACGCAAAATACACCACAGTCACCATCTCAACCTACCTAGCGCCACTTTTCAGCATTATGGTTACTGACAAAAACACAAAATAAAACGTAACTTCAACATTTATTAATTCCCATGCAAAGCATGCTGGAAAATAGAAATCATCTGGCCATTTTCAGTTAATGGCAACAATTTTTTTTTTCATGTAGTCCCAACATAAATGGAACCCCTTTAACCCGAAGTGTTACTCCAAATGCGGAATTATTTACGGAGTAGAATACAAAAAGCGTAATTGTTTGGGGCGAGATCCCCAAACAATTACGTTTTTGTACCTGAAGCTGGCAAGCCCCATATGTAAATATAGGCCTAATTTGTCACGTTTTCGCTCGTAACTTCATGATCGTGGAAAATAACATAATTTTATTTACAGCAGATTCTCACAATACGACACATAAAACTCCACAGGCGCTAACTATAAACAAATAGCTTTATGTAAAAATGTAGCGGGGTCACGGGGCGCTTTCGCTCGTAACTTCATTAAACATGCACAGATAGTAGAAAATGGCACATTACTTACAGTGGATGCTCCCAACTGAAATGAGTCCAAAATCAACAAAATCCATCGATAACGAGGAACAACCATTTTAAAAATGCCGATTATTGCTGTCAAGGGCTAAACAAAAAGGTTACAAATGATGTAACTTTTGATTACTTAAAGGTGCACTGTGTAATATTTAGGAGGATCTGTAGACAGAAATGCAATATCATACCTTACATAATGAACCGTTATGTTTTTATTACCTTAGAATGAGCCAGACGACGATATATTTTTCTGTCGGCCACTGTAACTTGTTGGTTGCAATTCGCAACCTCACCACTAGATGCCGCTAAAAATTACACAGTGCACCTTTAATGCTATCACCACAAAATTTGATCCAGATGCAGCTCATATATTTTACAAAAAAAAAAAATTATCCTCCTACTTAATTTCCTTCCTGGGTTATTGCATGTCAAATAAGAAAGACAATTATTTATCATTATAGCTTTTATCAGCAGTTTCTCAGCATGATAATGTCCAAGAAATGTGTTCTGTTAGCTTATTGAACAAGCAACAAAATCATTTTTTGAGTCCGCAAAGCAAAAGCACACATTTAAACCAATCATTATATTCCTGAACTATCATCGGGAGTGTGAACAACAACAGCAGATCTTCTGTTTGTCAGAATCAAAGTTGACAGAGAAGGAAACCATATGCTTTGATTTTATTTGACATTCACCCCCCAAGGCAATAATGGTGAGAATGGCAATACTGTTCTCCATCTGGTCAGGTAGCGCCAGTGTAGGGTAAATTAGCACGTGGCACACAGCAGGCATATGCCACAGCATAAAGCTACAAGAGAGCATTGTGAGCCAGCTGTTGTGACGACAAATACTAGAATGACAATTGTGCAGTTCGCAGGCTTGAAATGGACGTGAAACGACAAGACTAAAAGGCAGAGATGTGTTGGGTGTTGCTTAAGTGGAGTGTACATTTTTATTTGTGAGAAACAATTTATAAAACTCCAACAGACTTAATTATGAGTTTCCAAATGCACAGTTGACGAAAAACACTTTATTTTAATGTGTCCTTGTTACACGTTACATTACTATTGTAACAAGAGTAAATTATCGATAATTACTAGCAACTAACACTAAACCAACCCCTTAACCTATAGTAAGTGCATGCTGTTAATTAATTACTCAGTACTTATTTGTGTAATTACACCATAACAAGGGCACATTAAAATAACCCAGAAATGTATATGGCTACATCTACTGGTACAACTGAACATGTAATGGCCATGACCATACGAGGTCATCAGGGGCGGAGACTCAAATGTGGTGTGTGTGTGTGTGTGTCTCCAGTTGCTGAGCCTTCACTACACATCAGCCCCATCTGTCCAGCGTTGGTGTGTTTGCTTTCGAGACCACATCATGCCCCGGCCGTGACACCATGTTAATGAGATCCACAGAGGTGACAGGTGAAAGCAGCAGCACCGCTGGCAGTAGACAAATCCCCACACAAACACTCGCAGACTTATGACAACACTGAAGGCAATGGACATCCAAACACACCTCTCCCGCCTGCCTGCAGAAGACAGTCTACAAACACACTTTCACACACGTGGCAGATGAAAACACTGTTGGCATCAAAGCACAAATGCTGCACACATCTCGGTGACATGCAAAGACAGAGATTCTCACAGCTTGGTGGCACATCTGTCAACTTTTCAAGGTAAATATCCACTTCACATACACACACAAACTGCACTCCTTCTTCTTGCTTGTCTTCACTTCTATTTATAAAAAAAAAAAAAAAAAAAACTTTTTACCAGACATAATCCCAAATGAGCAAATCAAAAGCAGTGCAGCCATTACCACAAAGAGCTGTTTTCAAAATGGCGTTTTAATTTAGTTAACATTTAGGTGAACAGCACAGAGATAATAAAGTCCACCTGGCTTCATTTTACAAGTACACCAGTCGTCATCCTTTCTCCCATTACAGCCGCTCACGGAGAATCTCTCCCATAGTGTACGGTTACATTAGCAGAGATTAAAAAACAATCCCAGTGCATGTTTCTTTTCATAGCTCTTCAGTTATAACCAGGCTGTGTAAACAATCCAGTAACCCATAGGTAAAGTGTGCATGGTACATCAAACCAGTATTTCGATGAACAGTGTTACTGCGAATTTGCCAACAGTGCTGCAGTATAGCATGAGACAGCTCTTGCCCATTCAACCTCAGCAGTGAACACTCAAACCAGAGCATGGCATTTACAAACAGGAACTTGAATCAGCTTCTTGTCCTTGACTGCAAAACTATAACTTTTTGAATATCATAATGTTATCATAATACTTGCAAAAATTGACTTGTATCTGTAACAAGTAACATACTGATATTTTTACCACTTCGAGAGCATGGCCTGGGGAGCTGCTATTATTTTTTGATATTTAAAAAAAAAACATAATATCTATATTTTAAAAAAAAATAATTATAATAAAAATGAAATAACTCCTAATTCAACAAGAAAAAGCTCAATTATATTATTCTTCATGTCAAAAAAAATTTGTGTGCTTAATCACCTCATTCGTCGGACCAGTGCATGGCAGTCGAGGGCTTTATGTATGTGAACACACCTGACAAAGACTTCACAGCAAAATATAAAGGCAAAAAACAGGGACCACACACAGACCGTCTGAACTATGATTAATGCTGGATGCTGGATGCTGCAGTGCATTAAAATGGGTCGTTGATGAGTGGAAGCATTCAGACGGAAGGGAGACATCTCGTTTTGGTCCTTCATCCAAGGCTTTATTTACAGGGGTAGAGTATGTTGCCGTTTGGAGGGGTCAGTTCTGGTGGGAGGAGGAGAATGTTAAGCCATCAGGTGAGTGAGTGTCTGCGATATGCTGGAAAGGGCTGGAAAGATCGTGGATTCTCTCCATGTAGCAAAAACGCCACTCCGAACACTCGAGAGCTTGAGCTCAGTCAAAGACGGCACAAATCAGAAAAAACAACAACACTTCAACAAACACACAAACTCATACGCTCTCACACAGTGCAAATAGGCTTTTTCCTTCATTCTCTTGATCTCGCCTTCGCTCATATGGCCGTATTTACCCTGCGGTATTTACAGAGATGCAGAAGAGAGGATGAGGCAACTGGACATGGGATATTCAATCTTGAGTGCGTCTTCCTGGGCACTTTTCTTCTTTTTTTCTTCCTCATTCTCTCTTCACCACAGCCCCTTTGTTCCCTCGTTCCGTAATCTCTCTCCTTCTCGGCCATTTTCTTTCCTACCTTTCCGTCCGTCTTTATTTCTCCCTCTCTATTTATAGAGGCTCATGGTAGGACTCTGGTACATGCACATATAGGCGTCACAGAGAAGTCTGCGTGCATAGCCCTGGATGTTCTTGGGGTCCAGCGCGTGGAGTTCCTCCGGGGTCATCTTCAGGTAGGCCCCTACTTCTGGGCACGGGGACACCTGTGGGATGTTAAACCCGTTCTGACCACCTGCCACCAAAAACAGAGAAAATGAGTTAGAAAAAAAACAAACAAAAAAGAGTTAGCGACAGTAAATAAAAAAAAAGGTACGAATGGTGCATCAATTTATTATTGTGACTCAAAAATGAGTGAAAGTTCAATTAAAAAAAATTAAAAAAGTCCTCTGTACCGTCGCGGTCAGCCATACTATCGAAGAACAGCCAGGCCGAGTCTGCGGATCCGTATTTGACAAAGGCGACATAGTGGCTTGTCTCAATGCAGAGCACGGCAAACAGCTCCATCTGCTGGTGAGGATAAGATCCCTGCCTCCACACTGACTCCTGCAGCTCTTTAGGGACAGATAACTTAACATACCGATGAGACTTACGCCGTGGGTGCAGATGTACCTAAAGGTCCAGGAAGTGAACACATATTCAGTGTCAAATATTCGGAAAAAACAGGTACACACATATATGCACATTAATCTATATTTAACCACTGTAAGGAACTGTTATAGTTGTCTGAACTTAGGTAAATGCGTTTGAACAATGATTTATTTGGAAAAGCCTCCATCTAGTGGATATCAAAGGTATTGCAGACAAGATGAGCGCGAGAAGAGCACCTTTGTGCTTAAACGTGCATATGTCCGTGTGTGTGTCCTACCTGTGTATTGCACTTTTCACAGAACTGCTTTATCTTTCCTGGTGTGATGTCACAATCTTCGTAGCACTCTCTGCACTCGTAAAGAGCCAAACAACCACAGATTCGACATTCTCTAGGGGCTGACAAAAACATTTGTTATATCGTTTTCCTTTAAACACTGAAAACACAGAGCACAGCTAGAATGATACATTACTATAAAATGAGTTCTTTATCTCAAACACAGATTCATTACTTTGGTATGTGAAATTTTATTCAAATAACTGCAGTTATTGAACTGACTCACTGTCATCTAATAGATCTGTGATGTCAAGCTCCAAAGAAGGGAAGATCTTATTAAACATCTTAAAGTCCTTCCCAAAGCGAGGCATCTGAATTATAAGGCAAGAAGGGGCCTGGACAGAAACAAACAAACAAGAACATGACAGCCCCCTTCATTTGTCCTAAGCAACAATATTTGGATGTGTAAATTCTCCTCTGAATGCATCTTTCTCTTTTAATTTTGTGATTGTTCTGTGTGCTTATTTGGAGAAATTCAACATTGAATTTATAAAATAATAATAGTAGTAGTAGTCATATAAAGTGCAGTATAAATGTAAAAGTTCAGAAATAGTACCTCAAATTGATTTAACAATTACTCTACCATTCGACAATTTGGGGTCAGTAAGATTTTTTTTTTAAATGATCATTTTATTTAACAAGGTCCAAAATTGATTAAAAGTAACAATAAAGACATTAATAATGTAACAAAAGATTTATATTTATTTATATAAATAAATGCTGTTTTTTTTTTTACTTTCTATCTATCAAAGAATCCTAAAAATATATCATGGTTCAAATCTGATAATAATAAGAATTAGTTTGCATCAAATCAGCATATTAGATTGATTTCTAAAGGATCATGTGACACTGAAGACTGGAAGACACCGCTTTAAAAAAATACACTTTAAAATATACTCACATAGAAAACTTTCAAAATATTATTGTTTTTACTGTATTTTTGATCCAATAAATGCATCCTTTGTGAGCATAAAAAAGTTCTTTCAAAAACATTTTACTGACCTCAAACCTTTTAAGTGAGTTTATATATTAAAAAATGTAAAAGATTTTTATTAAGATATTATAAAGAACAATAAAATATGGAAGTAAAAGTGGCCTCTCCACTAACTACAGTCAAACCAAAATTTATTCAGACACCTTCAACATTTCTCACATTATCACATTTTATTCGCTATAGTTTCGAAAATGGTAATAAAATATGACAAGAACTCAAGAGTTATCAAATCAGTTGATATTTCACTGGTTTTGGCCATCCTTCTGTTAGACTGTCTCACAAATGAATCAGGTTGAATAGCTGTCAACTGTCATCTGTTAAATTTGAGTACACAATTAGATAATACCAATTACTAAAGCAATGCTTAATTTTGTTCAGTCTGTGGTGTCAAAAGGTCACATTAGCAATTAAAGAAAAAATACTTAAGCAAAACATGGTCACGTCAAAGTGTCTGAATAATATTTGGTCCCAAATTTGTATAAATTTTACTGGTAGTCCACTGTATGAAGAATTTTTGGGTATAATATGTCACAGTTTACTTTATTTTGCTATCCTCACTTACAAAAATGAATTATAGTATGCTGCACCTGCTAGTAAAAAAATATCAGAAATTTTATCTGGTGTCTGAATAATTTTTGATTTGACTGTATATGGTTATCAATGATACAGAGCATGCCTTGTGTACATACCTCTGCAAATTTGAGATCACTGTTGATAAAGGACCACTCCAGAAGTTGCTGGCTGGTTGGCACCATAACTTTATCTTTCTTGTCCATAAAGATTTGATAGAAGTAACAGTCCTGAACCTTCTGCCCTGCAGACCTGCAAAAGATAAGATAAAAGATAAAAACACCACTTTTTAATACTAGCTTTGTTGAGTTCCCAAATATGCTGATTCTAGCATGGAGTTGAAGGGTGTGTGAGAGGCGCACCGAAGTTTGAGAAGAGGGTCGACTCTCAGGATGTGATGAAACAGGATGTTGAGGAACTCCTCAGGATCTGAACAGAGAGAATAACTTATTTCAATCCACACCATACAAATCAAAATGTGAAATAACTTAAAACAATGAATCTATTAATTATTTGTAGTTAATACGCAGACCTTAATAAAATAAATGTTTGGTTTTTTAGGTGTTTAATATATATCCCATTGAGGTCCCACATAATTTAAACATGCAGTAAAACAAATATTTAGCATTTAATACATTTTTGGTGCTATAGATCATGTGTGTTTTGATGAACAACTAGGTTTTGAAAAAATTAGCATCCTTAAAATGAATGACTTTTTCTGTAACGTTTTTTTTACTCTGCTTGTGCAAAGGATGTAATGTTCTATGTGTCATAACCAGTGTTGGGAAAGTTCACTTTCTACATGAACTATTTCAAAGTTCAGTTCACAAATTTTAAAATGAACTAGTTCAGTTCATAGTTCATAGTTCAAAATTTTGAACTAAGTTCACAGTTCCAAAAATGAACTAGTTCATAGTTCTTTTTTTTTCATATGTTGCTACGAGCTTTTTTTTTTTTTTTTTTTTTAATATTTTCACTGCCCATATAGAACCACAGACAGCAATTATTAAAAACGTGCTGCTTGAATGGTCTTTTTTAATGAGGAATTATTAAAAGAAAAACAGGACAGTAGTCCTTAAGGTGCAAATGTTTTTTCAATTTTAATAATTTTCCATTTCAGTACATACTAAAAAGCAATACTGGAATCCTGGAAAAATATACCAGGCAGGTTCAACAAGTGCGGATTTTCTTTTCCTTTCAAAGTTTGCACAGAAATGTACGATTTTTCCCAATCCTCACCGACCTTGTCATAAAACTCGTTTAAATGATCATACGACGCCTCCATGCTGCTTTTTGTTTTGATGACGCATGCGGCGGCGCGACACTGGTGGCTGGTGTTGCCAGATTGGGTGTTTTTTACATATTAAGGCCTGTTTACGGTGTGTTTTAGCCGGGTTTTCTCCTGAAAGGCTCTATAGAAATCTGGCACCCTATTGAACGAAGTTAAACTGAGAGAGCGTGCCGTTCACAGACACCAGAATGAACGAGTTCACAGTAACGTTCATCAGACAGTATTACGGTACGTTCAGTTCACATTCGCCCAAAATATGAAAAAAATCAGGCACAACAGTGGTCATAACAGGGCTGTGTGTGATAGCTTCATAAAAGCACAAAGTGGACATAACTGTGCCACCTGTGTTTCAGTATGGAAGCACACTGTTCCCAAAAACAGCAGGATGTACTCAAAATAAAAGTAAATGGGAAAAATCCATTCCCAGACCACTTGGTATAATAATAACAGTTTTTGAGGGGATACTACAGTATGTTTTATGTTTTAACAACTAAGAACAAGATCTCTGATATAGTTTTGCAGTCGTATTGTGTAACTGAAAACATTATTTCTTCATATTTCATAGTATAGAGTTAGCTTGGAAATCCAGACCTAAATCTGAAAGATTAATGGTCTGGCATCGACTAATGAAAATCGGCCAGCTCGAGGGGCGGCACCAAGCATGCATTTGAAAATCTCACTGCACGGAATTGGATAACACTACGACCAATCACAACAAGCCCCATATGCTTAGCTACCAGCGGAGCTAACTGGTAGATTAGACTCTTGCCATATCCGGTCAGCAAAACAGCAAAAACGCCATTCTTGCAAAGGAACGATTCGAGTGCCGTCTTCTGTTCCTCTTTTAGATAAAAGCCAAGTCTAATTTGTTCATTGTAGCGGCCAAAGCCGTTTCAAACAACTGGTGTTCATCCATAGCCATCTTGCAATGCTTATAATGACTTCGACACAGCGCTGTCGTCATCTATTTAGCTCGCCTCTGGCCCGCCTATATCAGATAACCTGATGTGATTGGTGCAGCTCGGATACAAGGGCATATTTAATGAGCATCATTACTCGACGCCAGAGTAAACTCGCTGAGCAAATTCAACTTGTGCTCTCGCGAGAACTCTGGATTTCCAGGGTAAGTATAGAGTACTGTTTTCCAAACAATACAATGTAGTATCAACATTTCCTGTAAAAAAATCATGTGGATAAACCTCTAATAATTAATTCTCTATTTGTGTTGTTCCTCAATATTGCAGATGCTCAAAATGAAAATAAATCAACTGCTGAATAAAACACTGTAATTTTTATTTGCACCTACAGAGGGCAGTATCAATACATTTCTTCTACAGTGACTTTTCTCACCCTTCTCTTCTGAAGTGAATCCTGACGCCGCCTCCACTTTCTCCAATATCCTCCTAAGTTTCATGATTTTAGTGGCGCACACGTAGCCATGTCTAAAAAATACACATGAACACAGATTAATAAAAGATTATGTCACAGAGAATAGGTAAAAGAGAATTTGGATGAATATTTAGATGCACAATATTATATTGGCTACTAGAGATGAAGCAGCCAAATAATGTGTGGTAATAAACCGTGTTTCACTCACATTCGTAGTGGGTTGACTATTTCTGTGCGCAGTAACTCTTGAGTCTCTTTGTAATATTCTACATCAGTCTTGGATCTTGGCCTTAAGAGTACTGTATCCAACACAGAACTAAAAGAAAATAAACTGACATACAGAGAGAGACAGAGAAATACTTACAAATGTAACATTAAATATTAGTTTATAATCTGTTAAGCATCTTCTATGCATTGCATGTCAAACAAATGTAATATGTAATGCGTAAAGTAATGTACTTAAGTCTCTGTGTAGATATCATGGAGATACAGAGATATTAAACACTTATGTGTGTGTAGTGTACTGATTTGACCTACATTATGAGGACCATCCTTATATTGTAGTGTGTATTCAGGTTTCAGGCCACAGCCCCTACATTATAAGCACATGCCGATGTCCTTGAAATTCAAAAAGCTAAATAAACATTCTAAATAATTATTTATTAAAAACGTAAAAATGCATAACGTTTTTTAGGGTAGGTTTAGGATTAGGGGCTAAGAAATGTCATTAGCTCAGTATAAAAACCATTACACCATAAATGTTTTGAATGTCCTCATTGGACTACCAACATGTCTGTCTGTCTGTCTGTCTGTGTGCGTGCGTGTGTGTTCACCAGAACAGCGTAGAGTCCAGATAGCAGGAGTTATAATGTCCTTGAATTCCTTTCTTCTTCCCCACCATCACCTCCAAACCGTCATTCTCCGTCCGAGGAGGAGTGTTCTCATTAACCACTTCACTCAGATAACCCCCAAAAGCTGCAGCAAAACATACTGATGAGTCACATCAATCAAGTACAATATGAGCTTCAATGCTCTGAGATTTAAAAAAATGGGTTCTGAACATCAAAACATGTTAAGCTCTACTGACAGCATTTGTGGCATAAAGTTAATTACTACATATACCACAAAAAGTCAACTTCAACTTTCAGTTAACAAAATATACAATATAAAAACATGCTATTTTCAGAGTATAGTCACAAAACAGTTTTATTGTACATGTTAACAAAAAAAAGTGTGACAGAATCACTTCCTACTCTTTATCTGTGCAAAGTTTTATTCAAACTGTTTTGTCATGGAGAAGTAAGCTTATGCATAATTCACAAAAAGATATTAGAAAAGGATGTGATATACACCTATCAGTAAACCACTGTAAACTTCAATGCAAACTTCACCCACACGTCTGTAACACATAACCGGTAAGTTCATCCACTTTGAAAAATATTTGCACACAAGAACTGTACAGATAAAAAAATAAACATTCCTTTAACAAAAATACTGCTTTTAAACCCTCTGGAATGCTGGTTCATTCACTGTTAAGCCAAAAGTATATTTCCCTTGCCTGCATTCGGCTCCAGCCCGCAAAGTCTTCGTAATGTAATTTTCATCATCAGCAAATAATTTTAGCGCTCAAACACAAAGGTCCACAAGGTAGTGTGCACGCACCAGATACGTCTAACCATGTTCAGGGTCAATAGAGTGTACTTTTAAGGGCTTGCGCTCTCAATAATGTACTAGACAGAGCGGAATGTGGAAAAAGAAGAATACCTGGGCCTTTAATATGTTAAAGGGATAGTTCGCCTGAAAATGAAAATTCTGTCATCATTTACTCCCCCTCAAGTTGTTTCAAACCTGTATGAATTTCTTTTTTCTGCTGAACACAAAAGAAGATATTTTGAAAAATGTCGGTAACCAAACAGTTGATGGACCCCATTGACTTCCATGGTATTTTTTTTTCCTACTATGGAAGTCAATGGGGTCCATCAACTGTTTGGTTACCGACATTTTTCAAAATATCTTCTTTTGTGTTCAGCAGAAAAAAGAAATTCATACAGGTTTGAAACAACTTGAGGGGGAGTAAATGATGACAGAATTTTCATTTTTGGGCAAACTATCCCTTTAATGTAACTGCAATATCTGCTCTAGATCAGGCCCTTCCTATCAGAGCATGCGACACAACTCCTTGTCCAAGCTCTTGTTCGATCCAGACGGGACTAATGTAATGCTCTCTTAGCAGGGCTTCCAGCTTGCACTGTCAAACCTCTGCATCTGATCCAGAATGCTGCAGCAAGAGTGATCTTTAACAAGCTGAAGAGAGTGTACTGTACGTCACACCTCTCCTCATCAATTTGTACAGGTTGCCTATAGCCGCTAACATCAAATTCAAGGTGCAGTCATTTGCCTATAGAACGACCACTGGCTCTGCACCCCTATACCTAATCTCACCACTTCAAACTTGTATGCCCTCCAGAAGCTTCCGTTCTGCAAGTAAAGGGTGTCTTGTGGTGCCATCCCAAAGAGGCACAAAATCACTTTCACTGATCTTTACCTGAAGTGTTCCCTGCTGGTGGAATGACCTGCCTAACTCAACCTGAGCTGCTGAGTATTTAGCCACTTTCAAAAAACGGCTAAAGATGTGTCCATCATCAAAGAAGACCATCATCTATTTCGTCAATACTTCACCAATAACTATTAACACTTACTATACTATTCTGTACATCTATTTATTTTTTATTTGTTAAAAAAAACTTGCTACATGTACTGTGATAGACTAACTAGGATTAGTCACAGCACTTACATATTGTTGCCCTATTGTTGGATATTGCTTTGGATAAAAGCGTCTGCTAAATGATTGAATGTAAAAGTAAACAATACTGTAGGCTTAATAACCGTATGCACTGACTCATCTCTGAAACTTGAAGTGTGTTTATTACCTATGGAGTTGCATCGTTCTATGGGGTTGGGTGAATGATGTAAGGATGGGAATCGTGAGTCTGGCCTGCAACACTTCAGTTTAACAAACAGGGCTTTCTTTGGTGGACACGTGAAATAACGAATCCCTTTAAATGTGCCATCAGTGCAGCCCACACACTCCTCCTCCTAAACACACACATAAAAAACAAACAGTTTATAATATAGCAAATGTATATACACTAATATACACTCCCTTTCAACAATTTGGGATTGGCAGGAATTTTTTATCTTTTGGAAATAAGTCTCTTAAGTTCACCAAGACTGCATTCATTTGATCAAAAATACAATGAAAACGATAATATTGTGAAACATTATTACAATTTAAAATAATTATATTTATTATATTTTAATATATTTAAAAATTATAATTTATTGTTATTTATTCCTGTGATGGCTGAATTTTTAGCAGCCATATCTCCAGTTTTCAGTGTCACATGATCCCTCAGAAATCATTTTAATATGCTGATTTGCTGCAGAAGAAAGATTTCTTTTTATTATCAATGTTGAAAACAGATTTCGATTTCAAATTTAATGCATCCTTGCAAAATATTAAAAGAAAAAAAAAAAATCATACTGACCCAAAACGTTTGAATGCTAGTGTTTTTGTGTTCACTTCATACTAATGTTACAGTACAGCAAACACGCATGAATCTACTGACCAGCTCTAGACCAGCTAGTGGCTCCTGTAGTCCTGGAGGTAGACCAACCCAACGGATGACCCCACACAGCGGTGGGTTCTCTTTGACCTCCACCATTGACCCGACCTCTAACCCTGGCTGGCCTTGTGGTGGTGATGGAGGCCTCTGGACAGGCGTGGTAGCAGGTGGCAGGACCTCCTGCTGCTCTCCCATCACTGAGCCAGCAGACAGGGAGAGGGGGCCGTGGCTCATGCTCCCATTGGGGCCAACTTTGCGGCTCAAGCTGAAGGGCAGGGAGTGGAACTTGTTATCAATGGGCAGCGAAGGGTTTGTGAGTGGAGCTCGAGAGGGGGACGAGCTTGGGTTGAAGTCTGGGGGCATGTCCGTCAGGGATTTGGCCGGGTCCTCACCGACTATCAAGAAACAAAGCCAAAGAAATGAGAGCCTGTACCAAGAGGTCATAATAACCAGAAAATGCATCAGTGTGAAGGACCAGGAACTGATCAATCAATTTAAACCATCAGATGACATTCACAGCTAATGTTATGAAATTATAATAAATGGTTCAAATGGCTTAAATGAAAGAGTTATCTGTCATTAAGGAAATTTACATTAATACACTGCCGTTCAAAAGTTTAAAGGGGTCATATTATGCCCTTTTACAAAGTCTTGATTTAGTTGATTTAGAATATGTTTTCATGCTTGATTGTTCAAAAAAACGCATTATTTTTCACATATTTTACATTATTGCAGCCTCTCTCCCTGGTCTGGCTCGAACACGCCGATTTCGATAAAGCCCCTCCTTCCGAAATATGAAATGTGCTGTGATTGGTTAGCTGGCCCAGTGTATTATGATTAGCAGTGCTTAGCGTGTGTTCTGGAAATGTCCCGTCTCTCCATAACAGCGAGTCCTTCTCTAGTGTAAATATTAAGGTTATTTCATACCAATTCAAGCCCGATTCAGATCCTGACAATGTTAACGAACAAGAGGATCGTGCAGAACGGATTTCATACACAGACTTTGCAAGCACGGATTTACCAGGACATTTCAGAGTGGTATGTTTTTTTTTGTAATTATATTATACATTATAGATACAATGTTATCCACCATTTAATTGTGATATTTGTCGGAAAACTAAGGTAATACAAACAGTAATCGATCACAAAACCATGGTTCATTTTCCTAAGGAGCGGTGAACCGTCTTACAAAAGCAACAGAAAACAAGCTGTTCTCCATAAAATGTACAGCGCACAGATAAACGCTGGGGTTATAATTTTCAGGAACAGTGTTTAAAATAAACTAAGCACTCTAAGTTCGTCAGCCTTAAGCCGGTGCGATTTTTGCTGTCGTGCGACCTCACAGGCGATTTTTTTCACTCAGGCTCTCTACAGGCTGTCCCCTTTTGCCAAATCATACATAACCACGTCATATAGGCTAAATTGATTAATTTTATTAGACTATAGCTCAGTGGCTGCAACCATACAGCGTGTGCATATACACACACACACACACTCTCTCTCTCTCTCTAGTTGTTTCTGTTGAAAGGAATGGCTGCTGTTCTCTGCTTTTCAACAAATCATTTGCACACAAATCCTTTTTTTTCTTTTTTCTATCCGAAGCTAGCAGCAACATTGAAAGCTCCAGTCTCTGTGTTTAGCGTGAAAGTTCATGCGATTGCCACCGGCTCGCCGTACAGTACAGTCGTGTTGTGTACCAGCTGCTTTGATGCGATTATCAGGTTAACTGACTTGTAACGTGTGCAATATCTCACGACCTCCCCAAAGGTCCGAACTTGCACAGTGTACGCCCGCCTTTAGGAACGTTGCAGAAAAACCAGTGTCTCTTTAGCATAGCGGCAACACCGTCTTCTCTAATGTAGCTCAACCAACCCCTTTTTTTTACATATTCCGTGGGCGCGGATTATTTAAATGAGTAACATTGTGACTTCATAAGATCCGGAAAAATCGCGTTGTAGTCCAAACGAGTCATTCGTTGTAGTTCTTGAAAAGGGGATTCTGTAAAATAAAATATCTCCCTTTGGAGTGGACTTTGAGCTTTGTAAACTTGCAGATCTTTTTTATGCTCAAACAGCAACATTACACACTAACTAAAGTTGGAAAAAAATTAAGTGAAAAAGCATAATAGGACCCCTTTAAGGTTGGAAAGATTAATAAATAAGGTTGGTAAGAAGTCTTTTATGCTTACTAAAATGCATTTATTTGAAAAAATACAGTAAATAGTAACAGTAATAGTAACTAGTAATATTGAGAAATATTAATATTAATAATAGAATTCAATTGTTTTCTATTTTAATATATCTTTTAAAAATCTGTGACTGAAATCAGTCTTCAGTCACATGATCCTCCAGAAATCATTCTAATATGATGATTTGGTGCTCAATAAACATTTCTTATTATTATTAATGTTGAAAACATGATTAAAAAAATCAGTATTCTTTGATAAATAGAATGTAAAAAGAAGCTGTTCTTTTTTACTTTCAATCTATCAAACACAAAAAAATGATCATGTTTTCAACATTTATAATAAGAAATGTTTCTTTGAAATAGAAAACTTTTGTCACATTATAAATTCCATTACTGTCTTTTGATCAGTTAATGTATACTTTAAAATTATGAATAAAAGGATGAAGAAGAAAAGGATGAATTTAATTTTTTTTTAAATCTTACTGACCCAAACTTTTGAACAGTAATGTAGTGTATACTAAACCACAGCTTAGCCAAAATATGATGTCCTCTCAGAGCTGATCAGTGCTGGTTATTTTCTCCTCACTGAAGCACATACTAACACATAAAATATGAAGATATTGGTAAACATTGTTATGCGTTGCAGGAAAAAGTCACCATAGGAATCAAGCATAAGAATTGTGGTGAACAGACAGCCTGGTGAAGGAGAACAAAAGCAGCACAGGCCACAAACACAACATAAGACCCATAACCAATAACAAGCCGCCCCTGCAACGTCCTCCAATAGTGCATGTTAGTATAGTGTGACATGAAATATGAAATAGTTACACAGATGAAAGCAATGTTATAAGGAATACAGTGTCCCAATATGTTCAACGCCAAATACATATACACACACATACAATCACAGTGGAGTGGAGATATGGCTTGATTGTACCAGCAATACCAAATATAAAAGGCTTTCACAAAACATACAAAAAAATGAAACTAGTCACAAATACTAAATATGCCATATATGCTGCAACTAACAAATTAATGCAGTTTACAATAAAAAATAGAAATTAAAATAAATAAATAATTTATATTTAACTTTTTTTAATTAATTAATTTTGTATTGCCTTATAGCTAAATTTATTTGAAAACTGAATATGAAATGCAAGCACAAATGTCTGTAGTACAGAACATTCAGAAAAACACCTGAGATGTTCATTTTCTGATCAATGATGTCATGCTATGAGGTTGCATGCCACTCACGTCACAGTGAACCAGACTCCCAATAAAAGATCTCAGCAGCAAGTTGCTTTTAAAATCACAGCTGATGTATTCAAAGGCATTGATTAACATGTGATGACTTATTCATGACAAGATTATTAAAGGAACTTAAAGTGAAGTAAGCTCTAATTTTAGGCTAGAAATCTGAAGGACGGCACCTTGCTGTTAAGATGTTTATCATTAGAGTTCCGCAGTCTTCCATTTGTATTGATTATTGATTACCTTCATCTATGTACCATGTGCTTTTGGCTTTGGACTGGGCAGGGTGATCGACCGAGCTGCCATTTAGTGTATAATAAAACTCAGACTTGCTCCTGCTGCCAGGCTGCAGGCCTAACCCTGAATAAGAGTCACGATAGGAAGATAGACAGTAAATAGTGTGTGTGTGTGTGTGTGTGTGTGTGTGTGTGTGTGTGTGTGTGTGTGTGTGTGTGTGTGTGTGTGTGTGTGTGTGTGTGTGTGAGAGAGAGAGAGAGAGAGAGAGAGAGAGAGAGAGAGAGAGAGAGAGAGAGAGAGAGAGAGAGAGAAAGTGAGAGAATGCAAGAAAAGGGGGGAATATGTGTTTCTACATGTGGGATAAAGCAAAATCTAAGATTTGTATATGGATGTCATGTCACCATAACAACTCTGAGACATTTGTGTGTATTCTTGCAGAAATTAGTGAGTGAGTGAGTGAGTGAGTTAGTGAGTGTGTGAGAGAGAGAGAGAGAGAGAGAGAGAGAGAGAGAGAGAGAGAGAGAGAGAGAGAGAGAGAGAGAGAGACTCCAAAGCGAGTCATGCAGTGTTCAGCAAAGCTTATTATGTCATATCCAGTTCATGTTAAGATAATAGAGAATGGTTCTAGAGAGGGATAAAAAAACTCAAATACACCATTACCTTAAAGAGGTCATGACATGGATTTTTTTTAATTATTTTAATATGTTTCTTTAGGTTTACTTATAATGTTTAGTTTTTTGCACAAAAAAACAAACAAATATATATGCAGAGAAATCATTATTTTCAACTTTCATTCTGACCCGCTGTCTGAAATTATCCTGTTTTTTAGAGGCGGCTCCTTTAAGGCTTGTCAGTAAACGGCCATTGTTATGATAGTCTAACGTCATTGCATAGGAAACAGTATGAATGCCCACTCGTTATTGCAAGCAAGTAAGTGTTTTGAAAACATTATCAATATTATGTCATTTGCAGACATAGCATTATGAAATCATTTACTTGTGGTTTGTGATGCAGCTGCTGTCAGATCCAATACATCTTTCAACAAAAGTTTATTTAAAAACTCTCCATTACAGTGTGCCTCGTTTACAAATCAAAATGCTCCGAACAAACATATAATCCTCCGATGCGATCCGGTACACAATTAAAATAAACCATCCACTTGTTTCCGATTCAGGGATCCTTCTGAAGTCTGTACAGAAATGCAAACGTGCTGTTTAAACTTGACACGAACAAAGTGAAAATTATTTTATTCTTACATTTGTCCTGTTGGCGACAGACTCAAGTGCGTGGAGTTTATCAGAAACTGAATGCGCATCTGTATACTGTACACTACAGTGTAGACAGCGTCAGTGATTATAATGGGTTCTATTTGCTTTTGATGCGAGTGGTGATCGCATCTAGCGTCGGCAAATGCAATGAATGAAAGCGGGCGGGGCCTATGGTGCAATGAAGTATAACTATTCATCAATGCCTTGCTCTGGAAGTAGTCATATGCAAATGTATTTTTGTGATGTCACAGATCCCGCAATATCAAACAGAGTTGTTTTTGGAGCTTGATAAAATAAATGCTTTGTTTATAATGAGGAGGATTTTTTAAGCTCTGAAACTTGCAGGATGTTTTAATGGTATAACACCTCTTATATGTCAAGAGATCAAGGCAAATTTGATTTCTCATGTCATGACCACTTTAAAGGATGTCAATCAGTACCAAAGAATGACTGTTTTCTGCTTTGTTTTTTTGTTAACATTTCTTTCTTTCAAACAAGTAGTTTTCCAAACCACAGACTTTCATCATATCAAGTAAATAAAATCCAACAATTTTAACAACAGGCGTATGATCTTTATGTCAGGTATCCCCCTAATATAATAGCACTGTGTCAATACTAGTGATACCTATGAAGAAGAATCCAACAGAAATTGCACTACACAATTCTAAAAACAGTATATAAAAAATTGTCAAATTTCACCAAAATGGATTAGGCATAATAAATGCATTCTATAGCATCACAATATACAGTATAGCGTCTGACAGGCGCCTTCCTGTGTGCATGCTCTGAGACAGAGCGGGATGAGGACAGGTAAAGTATTCTTTGGGCTTAAAGGCCATTTCACATGGGACACGGCAGTGGTGAGTGTCTAGTTTATTTTTCAAAGGAGACCTGTGGAAAGGGCAAGATGTAGGCAGTTTTTCTGATTGCACGCAACCAGTGAAATCTTGCTTGGTGAAATCTTGCCTAGTCAGTCCTTGCTAGTCATTTGGGCTCATGACTAAATGGTCAAATACTCACAAAAATACGTCAAAATCTCAATCTTGAAGAGCATTCACATAAAAAACTGAGTGAATGTAAACAGTTGGGAGAAAATCGCATTGAATATCAATAATATATATGATCCGTGCATTAGATCTTAAAGTGATATTAGCTTGCTGCTGTCTATGCCTTTATTTGAATCAAACAACAAAAGAAAAAGAGAAAATCACTCACAGCTCTTGACTGAATAACTTATATTCAATAATTACTTAAGATATTTTTATTTACTTTGGCTAGGCTAGTATTAGTCTTTGATGTGGTCTCGAATTGAAAAAAATTCATTAGCATCTAAAAATTGTATGTTGTAAAAACATACAGACTACATACAGATATAACAGGATAATTACCTTTGCTCTTTGGTTTGCTCTGGCTGCCAGGTTTGTCGCTGCCGCCTCTGCAGGCAAAGACTTTGGTCAGCCTCTGATCCTGCATGGAGTATTCTGTAAGCAAATAAAGACACACAAACTGCTCACATATTCTATCAACATTTAATCATGTCATTCAAAATCCATAAGATTCTCTTCTTTACATGGGACAAAGGAGATATTTTTCTCACTTAAATAATTTTTTTTTTTAAGTTATTGGATTTATCCAATAACATTACTAATGTAATAATCTGAACTTTCGGTTTGATTTCAAAAAATGTCCAAATACAGCGCAAGTTGATATTGTTGATATTGCGAGGTTAGTATTCTGATCATATTTTTTTACCCAAGCACATTTTACCAATTCCAAACCACAGAAATCTTAATAACTACTATTAAAGGGATACTCCACTTTTTTGGAAATAGGCTCATTTTACAACTCCCCCAGAGTTAAAAAGTTGAGTTTTACCGTTTTCGAATCCATTCAGCCGATCTCCGGGTCTGGCGGTACCACTTTTAGCATAGCTTAGCATAGATCATTGAATCGGACAGGACCATTAGCATCTCTCTCAAAAAAAATGACCAAAGAGTTTTGATATTTTTCCTATTTAAAATTTGACTCTTCTGTAGTTACATCGTGTACTAAGACCGAAGGAAAATGTAAAGTTGCGATTTTCTAGGCTGATATGGCTAGAAACTATACTCTCATTCCTGCGTAATAATCAAGAAACTTTGCTGCTGTACCATGAGTCCAACAGGCGTAATGATATGACGCAGCGCCTGAAAACAGGTCTAATAGGTTAGAGCTGCGTCATATCATTACGCCTGCTGGACTCATGCTACGGCAGCAAAGTTTCTTGATTATTACGCAAAAAAAGTGGAGTATCCCTTTAATTTTGTATTTAATCATTTATAAGTGATATATAATTGAAAAAGATATTTCACATCACTTCAGCTTGTGATTCTTATTAAGTGTGGGTCATATTTCAGGATTCTTTACCATAGCAAAGTCTCTGAGATCCTGACAAATTGTACTTCTGGAGACTCCAGGTAGGTTGCCGTTGGCAACTGGAGACTAAAGGGTTCCTGATGGTTTCACATCTAATTCTTCACCTTATTTATTTATTTTTTTCTGCAGTTAACGTGTATTTTCTTTTTGGTCTGTTTTTGTATGACCCTGCTAAACCAATGAGCTTTTTGCTGTCCATTGGTTACGCCTTAATTTTGCAATTTCTACTATTGCATTGGTATTGCATTCTTCTCATGAGCATTTAGTAATTTTTTACTTTTTAGTGCGAGTTAAATCTCTTTTTTTGGCCCATTTTTACTGAAAAGGAAACCTGCTTAATAATTATGCACACCTAGATTTATAGTAGTTAGATAGATAGTATAGTAGTAGCTTAATGTGGTATTGAATTGGTAAAATGTGCTTGAAAAAAATATGATCATAATAATTATGCACGCACTGTATAAATCGCATACAGTATCACACATAGAGCAGCAGGCTATACCCTGAGTAACTGTGTTAAATATCCCTTTAGTTTCACAGACTGAATAAGGAAGAGTGGTAGCTTTAAGACATTAACAACCAAGACATCTTGCCCACACACATGAACATGCACACAAACAAACAAATCATTAAATAGAGAGAACAAAGAGAGCTCCACACACTCCACTCACAAAAACAAGACCTTTAGACAAAAGAGCTTCTGTTTCCTGCGAGTTAACATGACTCACATACACACACACACGCTTTCTGACAACAAATATTTAGCCTACACCCTGACTTGAAGTCTAAAACACACAACGAAATCTATAAACAATAACTCAATAGAAAAGCAATGTAATAAACTATACATTTTTAAATAAATGTAATGACTGTTTTTTGGTTTTAAATTAATTTGCTATTTTATAAAAACTTTCTTGTCCTATGATTTTTATATTCTTTTGTAACATCCAAGTACTTGTTGTAAAACTTTGCATCTGAGGTGCTCAAACTCAATCTAGAAAAAAATTGTACAACTAAAAGGTTTCTAGCAGTAAGTAACCACACTAAAAACCAGAATAAAATCCAATACAGAAGTATAACTATGAAGTGAGAACCCTTACCTGGCATCACATCACAGATCGGGACGAGACGGG
The DNA here is from genome assembly GCF_963993115.1 of Abramis brama. NCBI lineage: Eukaryota > Metazoa > Chordata > Actinopteri > Cypriniformes > Leuciscidae > Abramis > Abramis brama. The sequence continues at coordinate 30,082,156 of NC_139965.1, forward strand.
TGTGTTCATGACTAGCAAAATTACACAGCTGTTTACCGTCGATGATCCCATCCCAGTCTCCAATGGGATTGTCCTGAGGGCGAGAGGTACAGCACCCTATTACTGCACCTGACCTAGATCATCTCATAAGCATTCACATCTATAACACTCTAATTTCCACCTCAAAATAAACACTTTCCAAACAAAAGTTGGCCTGTCTCTATCTTCAACTGCGTTCCTGTTCTGACCCAGACAGGACCCATTTCACTAACTGAGAGCTGTAATTCTCTAATGGCTACACTACACAACCTACACTATCATCAGAATGACTGATGTATCTGGACTCTAAACCCACACCCTTCACATGCCAGATCTCCACTGTTTTTTGTTTTAATTTATATTTCTAATGTATAGCCCTTTCCTTGATACTATTTTATGTATCTATTCAACCAAATAAAGCCACAAATATCAAATCTAATCTATTCAATCTATTATTAAAGACCAATAGCAAACTAAAAGTAATAAAATAAAAATAACTCCTCAAAACCTAAATGCTATTCACATCATTTAGATCTCAGTGATAGCAAGTCCAGCTGAGCTCTACTGAAAGAGCAGTAAGAGTTTAACAGAAGAGAGAGAAACAAAGGGTGAAAAGAGGAGAACAGTGGAATGGCGTGTGTTGGTTGTGTCTTGTGTGAGCATTTGGCAGTACGCCATTATGGTGGTCACACAGAGCAAACTGAGCTGTCTCTACATTTCTCCTTCAATCCATCCCTCCACTCTGACGGCAGCAAAAAAACAGCATTAATTTGAAATAGAAATCTTTTGTAACATTAAAAATGTGTTTACAGTCACTTTTCATCAATTGAATGTGTCCTTGCTGAATAAAAGTATAATTTCTTACAGAATTTTTTTTATTACCAACACTAAACTTTTGCGTACAGTATGGCATATGGTGGCGTATTTTATCATGTATTTTATATTTTTATAGGCTGACATTACAGTTTGTTTGTTTTTGTTTTGTTTGTTTGTTTGTTTGTTTGTTTGTTTGTTTGTTTGTTTGTTTGTTTGTTTGTTTGTTTGGGGAGGGGGTCTGCATCAGTCTATAGTGGATATTTGTTTGTTCATGCTCATTTCTCCTATTTTTTAGGTTACCTTTGCCATCAACACTCATTTAAAGTTAATCTTTAAACACACTAATACATTAATTAAATTGTTAAATGTAATCTTTATCAAATCTCAGAATGAATATCCATTTTCTGTACATTATAATGTGATGCCTATAGCATGTGACATTTAAAATTACTGAGTTTAGCTTTCAGGGATTTAGTTATTTATTTATTTAGACAAAATAAAATATAATTTATCGGTTTCAGACAAAATGCACTGCATAAGCCAGAATTTGTATTCCTTGTATTCTATTTTAATAATAATAATAATAAACTTCACGTAAAAAGCACCTTCTAAAATACCTGACCTACCTGAAAAAATACATATCTTAATGCAAATGCTAATATTAAATTGTAACTTTGCAGCTAAGAACAGTTATTCACCATCTGAACAGTCTAATTAATTTACCATATCAACACCAACGTAGTATCCAAGACTCTCGTTGCCAGGCAGTAAGTCACAGAAGATAACAGTGCCCCGTTCCGGGCCGTCTCGTGTCTGCACCAACACTCGAGAGTTGATCTCCAGTGGTGGTACTTCGCCTTCCACTTCCGGGTCATTATCCTCTAGCGTCACACGATCCACCTCCAGCTCCTCATCTTCCCAGAGCTCAAGTTTATCCAGTGCAACGAAGACTCCGCATTCATCTTCACAACGAAACAGCTGCTGACCCTGATAAGAGCCCTCTGTGAAACCTTGACCCCGGCCCTCCTCCTGAAAGACAGAAAGGTTTTCAGAGGATAAAAAAACACTGCATACACCAATCCAGTCATAAGAACTCACATAAATAACGTGACAAATTTGCCATATGAACAGAGGTTATTGTTGATGTGTGATGTTTGAGTCTGGCCTTCACCCACACAACAGCCTACAGGCTATAGTTATGTTCGTTCAAATCTTCCAGCTGAGCCCTGGAGACAAATGCAGCTTTGTCCTGTAATGATCACACGCTCAAGGGCTGGGTGAACCCAAAACCAGACAAACAACGCAAACAAGACAAACAGCATTGCTCACCAGTAATTCAACACCAAACCAGATCCCGCTCAGCGCCCGGTCAGGAAGCAGAGCTCCTTTAAAGCGGACCACACCTGGAAGGGGCTCGTCCCCGGACCTCAGCTGCACTCGGACTTTTGATCCACAGTTGATGTCATGGGCCCTGTCCAGGCGCGCTCTGTTGCACAGCAGACTGTAACGCTCTTCGCAGTTGGTGATGGGGAACAGCAGCTCCGCCAGCTTCTCCTCCAGCTCCATCACGTCCCGTTCATCCACGCTCACCACCACATTGGTCTGGTCCAGGATGCGTAGGCTGCGCTTACCCTTGCTGGGAGGGATTGTGCGACCAAGGCTGTTACGTTCCTGGCAGGCCTGACCAAGGCTGCCGCGTGGGATGCGCTGAGTCTTTTGACCCGGCTTTTCCACGGTGCACTCCTTCACCACAATGTAGAACCGCCAGTCGTCCCGGAAACTGCCAGCAGGCTTCTCCTGGCTCCATAGCGCAGAGCTCATGGCTGCATAGCAGGAGTGGGTTGAAGATGACAGGAACACACGTCGAAGGTCAGAGGGTCGTGAGGGGTCAGTGGGACCAGGAAGAGGGAGCTTTCATGACCTTTTCAATGGGAAAGGGCTAGATGGATTGAACGGACATAAAGAGCTGTAAAAAGAGAGAAAGTGGAGATTTAATAAACAGAGAAAGTATAGAGGTTTAAGAATGAGGTTGGTCTTGTTTTTTTTGTTGGTTTTTTTTGCCTGTTTCAGATCTTGAGTAAGTTTTAGGATGCCCCCGACTGAATATTTTCTAGTCGACTAGTAGAGCTGCACGATTCAAACACCCACACAATCTTATTCCTAAATGACAATTTTATTGCTGTCTATTAAACGTTTGGCAAGTACGATCACAGTGAAACACAGCGTTGCCGTTGCCGCTGACTCAGACTCAGAGAGAGCAGTTGTCATGTACAGGTATGAAACAGCTTCAGAAACAGTCTTTTCAACCACACAGTATAATTATTTCTCTGTTACAAATAGTTCAAATTATCACAAAAGTACTGGAATAAAAGTTTATAGTTCAGATATAAACAATGATGTCTACAGTAGTGATCAAAATAGAGTAAATCACCTTTTGAAAGTAACTTGATGCTTCAAATAAAGATTGTATCGTTTACATTGTTACACCCGTAGTTGGTGACAAGTGACTGTTAATATAATGTATTTGTCACTGAATCATTAATTCAAGAGATTCCTTCAAAAAAGTGAAGTCTTTATGAGTGAGTCAATGAATCATTAATTTAAACAAATAAAATAAAAAAAGTTCAAATTAACTCAATATATTTTTTAAATACTGTAGACTGCAGCAAATAACATTTTGTCAGAACCTCTAGAAAATTGTGTTATTTTGTTCAGTTGTCTATTCAGAATTGTGGGAGTATTGTGAACTCTATTTTAAACAAAAAATTGTGATTCTCAATTTATCCTGAATTATGCAGCTCTATCGACTAGTAGTTGTTCATTTAAGCAGCAAAGAAGAAAGAATATTATTTATAATATTGCTAATCTGTTGTACATTACAGAGAAATACTAAACCATAATAATGAGCCTTTGAAATATAGTAAATTAAGGGCTTAAGCGCACACATAAATCTTGCCACAAAAGTAATGCTTATGAGTGTGTCGGGAAAAAAACAGAAAGGAGACTGTCTAAACATTTTAATAATTTATTAATGAACTAGTGTTTCCTGAATCAGTGTCAGCAGCAAAGAGAAAGTTGACGATGCTGACTCGTCATCTCCGCAGTATAGTGGATGCGACTACAGAAAGAAATGCAAAACATACAAAAAATGTACATCAGCAGTAATAGTAATCTGGTTGACACTGCAACATAGTAGGTGGTGGTATTTCACCACCCGTCACTTAATGGAAAAAAGACGACAACGCAGTGTGCAGGTTTCACTGTGAAACAAAATCTTGTCAAAGGAGACGGCAGACAAAAGTGAGACACTCTGCCTGCACCTGAAAAACGTGAGCTCGCCATGGTGGGAGTTTTTTATTGATTCCGTAATAAAGATGTGGTGTGAACACCCCAGTCAGCAAGAAGTGCTGATCAACAGCAAGTTCTTTTTGTATGCATTTGTACAGTTCTGGTGACGGATGGCTAACAGATCAGAGAAAATGCATGAAATGACCAAGTGTAAATAGGGCCTTTCGTCTAGAACAATTAGCTTTTTTTAATTAGCTTGATCAGCCAGAAATAATAAAAAAAAAATGTAGTTTCTGAAGTCAGTTTGTGATACCATTGTTGTAAGATTGTATTCCTGATTTCAAATATGTTATTGAGATACAATGTTGAGAAACAGTTATGTTGATTTTGTCTTTCTCAAGAAGATAAATAGGAACGGTAATTGCATGCTGGAAATAGCTGTCTGGGGATGTTACAATTATGGCCGCCGAGTGAACTCTCTTGCCTTAAAGGGACTTTGGTACCCTTGGTGTTGCCACCTAAAATTACCAGCTCTGACCAATCCTTCCTGCTCCCCTCTAAGGAACTTGCAGTGGCCCACTAGCATTTGCCATATTATTAACATAATTAGCAACTGCAAGGCCATGGCTGGGGACATTCGTCTACTGCCAGATTTGCCTACTGCAGATATGCCTAAATGAGGTTAAAATTCAGTCGTTTAACATGAGGTTAAAGAACATGAGAATTGCTCAATATCAAATGTTGTCGACATCTTTTAGGACAATGATGCAAACAATGTGTCATCAGTTTCATTTTATTAATGTTCCCATGTTTTAAATAAGCAAATAAAAGCAGATTATACACAGATGACTTATGACAACTAGGCTATTTTCAATTTAATTTATGCAAATGAAATGAATTGTGTAAAATGTAATACACATATACCCATTCAGAGTACTCTAACCATGGTTCTGTTCTTAACTAACACAAAGCTAAATCAGTCTCTCATACACTACATCATTAGCCTGGATGCCAGCCGAACTTAGCCCCGCCCACAACATTTGAGGTCGGGAAGTTCGGTCTGGACTTGATCCGTTGTTGATCCGTTCGAGCTCGAACCAGAGCTGTTCGGACCAATCAAATTGTCAGGGCGGGCTTTATACGATGATGGACAGATGATCAACAGTAACATAATCATCCACGTCACCAAAGAGCGCTTGGGTTGAATTCGTTTACAACAAAGATGACTGCCGCTGGAGAATAGAGATGTGTAGATTCCACCATCGTGTCTGTTATAGAAGATATTGACAGCGCATTCATTTTAAAAGAGGAACAGAGAACCGCGATCAAGGCATTTGTCGATCGGAAAGATGAATGAAGAACATACGTCACTTACTCCGTTGCTCTGATTGGTTGTAGGTCTATCCAATTGAGTGCAGAGGCATTTTCTTTCCTGGTTCGGTTGAAACACGCCCCATAATCAAAGCTCAATGGAGCAGTATCAAACTTATATTCTGACTAGAATCTGAGTATGAAGATGTCAGGCTACTACATCATAGGCTACAGGCTACCACCAGCTACAGATACTGATGATTGTTCAGTAACTTACAATCATGTAGTAAGTCATGTAATGCATTAAAGTTCGCATGCAGCTGAACATCTCCATAAAATCGCTAATCAGAATCACTGATTATAATGGGTTCTATGTGCTTTTGTTGCGATGTGTCGCGCCTTTCGCTTCCAGTGTAGACCTGAGTGTAACCTGCCAGTTTACAGCAATCAGACTAGAATCAACAGTGTATCATTTTCATATCAATGGGTGCTTCTCATTTCTAATTTGTGCATCCTCGTTTCCTTTCCTCGTGTCTCAGCTCCACCCCCCATAGGATGCGAGGGAAGGATTCAAGGGAAGGATTCAAGAAAAGAAAAAGAGGACAGAGGAATCGAAGGAAATTCTGATTTGTACATTGGAATATTCTTGATCACTCAAATGTCACTTCACAGCGTCATCATCTGCGCTCAGAGGATCTGCCCTTATGTTGTTGAAGTTTAGTTATTTAAGAAATTCATAAATAATAATAATAAAGCATAAATCAAATTAATTGTGACAGACGTGAAGGAGGAGGAGAATTTACACGTGCGTCAGGTTTCTTGACTTCCACAATAGGATACACCTGTGCATCCTCGCTCATAGCTCCTCCGAAAGCTTCCTCACTCCTCGCTCCTCGATTCCTCGCAGTGCAATTAGAGAATTGAGATGTCCTTCAAGATGACTAACTTTGATCAGGTTCCGGGTCACAGGCTGGAGGAGGGAGAAGCGAGGAAATGAAGCAAGCATCAATTTGAGTATTGAGAAGCACACAATGATTTTTACTTCAGTGTTTCTGTAGTGCAGCTGCCGAACTACCAGTGAAAACAACTTCTGCGTTTAGCATTCAGATACAATATAACATTATGCTTTTTTTCTTGTTCTTGTTTTCTATTGGAAAAATTTTGATAAATGCTTCTTGTTTGCTGATTGGCTACAGTTTGATAATCTACATAATTAAAGTTTCAATGCCAAATTTCTAAAGCGTTTATTTAACACTGATAAATAGAGTTGCAAAAGATTGCGATCTCGATTCAAACACACAAGCGATCTCATTCCTAAATGACAACGATTCGCCTGTGTCTATTAAACCTTTAACAAAATCACACCGGAACAGTCAAATCTGCGTTGGCGCTGCCACTGAGCCAGAGAGAGCAGTTATCATATACAGTAGCCTATATATGAAACAGCTTCAGAAACCACACAGTTTCGTTATTTCTGTGATACTATGATAAAAGTTTAGCCTATGGTTTGGAAATAAACAGATGTCTACGGTAGCGATCAAAGTAGAGCAAATTACTTTTTAAAAGTAACTTGGCACTTCATATAAATACTAAGATTCCAGCAAAACCGGAGGCTGCAGTTTCAGGGCATTTCTATGACCCTAGTTTTTTTGTGACAGCGCCACCTAGCCAATGCTACTTCAAAAAGAGGAGACCTGATTAAAACTTTTAAACAAACAGAATAGACTAGACCCACATGAAAGTTTTTTTTTTAATCTTTCCACCTTATTTTTAACTTAGGACTGGGCGCAGTCATTTTAAACTTGAAAGTACGATGTTTTCGGTGTCAGCACTCTCCAGTTATTATTTAGCTGGGCAAAAACAATTCATTGTACTGCTGGAGGTATTTGTTTTCAAATTATTTTAAATTATTAACATACTAATAAACACACTAATTAGTAGCGCTTAGCACAATTGTTTTACCATTTACTGTACTTTGTTAAATGGGGTCACACATCAGACGTGAAGCGCCACGCTTTCTTTCCAAGAAAACTGAATTTAAAACTAGAATATAGGTCTTCATATATAGAAACAAATTAGGTTAAATATTCCAATGGGTTGGTTAGGACAATATATCAATAAAATTTATACAATTAAACAACTAAATCATTCCTGAAAAATAATATAAATAATAATATAAATACAGAATTAAATAGTAGCCTAAGTGCTGTATATATAGTATAAACTCCTAATACATACATACTACATACAAAAAAAAAAATAGGGTCCTAGAATGGCGGTCCTGAAACTGCAGCCAAATTGCAGCCAAACCAAACTGCAGCCAAACAGCAAATTGCAGGAATACCCTACTCCTTCAAATAATGATTGTACTAGGGATGCTCATTTCGATTAATTTTCCCGACCGACAACCGCCGCTCGTTAATCGATTATTAACCGTTAACTGATAAGATTATAATATTGAATTGACAGCCGATCTAACCAATCATAATCCGCCATTTTGTCCGACAAAGCAGTCAGGAGAGATAACGTTAGCTAGCAGATTAACATGGGAGGATTTGAACTTGAAAAACTGAATGTACTGACCCCTTTCCGCGGTTTAAAACAACATTCCTTCTTATGTTCATTCATGTTTATCTGATGCTATAGAAGGAAGAGATGATCGGTTCACGAGCATCTTTAACGGATGCTCTTCTACAGCGATCTGTCAGAGACATTTAAGATCCACAAAACGGTATGTAGCCTATTGTATCGTTTAAATTTATTTTAAAAAATGAACAAATTTGAAAGGTGAGACTTTGTTTAATATGTTTAATATCAGAAGTAACCGAAAAGTAACCTGGTCTGTCCTGTCTGTCAGCATGTTGTCAGTCTCCTCTCTGCTCCGCGATGTATTTTTCACTGCGTGAGAACATGGTGTAGCCTACGTGAGAGGAGCATATAGCTTGTCGGACATAGCGACAGTAACTAAGGGTCTTTGCGAAGGGTCAATTGCATTAAATACAAATAAAATGGACGCGTATCTGTGACCTTTTTAAAAAAAAGTTTTTATCAAAGGGTTTATTTTAACGTGCAAAGTGCAAACAGCAGCATACAGAACAGATCAACAACAGAACCTGGATTCAGTTTAAATTTTCACGCACCTGCAGCATTTCTGACAGTGAGAGAAAAACAGAATAAAATAATACAAATAAAAAACAAAATAGGCCTACACTAAATATATTTTTTAAACTTAAATAATTAACAAATTGAGATGACAAAAAGAAAACACTGAATCCGTTTGAACAAAGCTTTCGAAAAAAACGGCAAGTTTTTTTTTCGTTTGACTAAGATTTTTCGTTAAATAAAAGTAGAAGCCCTACCTTAACACCTTGTCTAATTTTTATTTAAAAAAAAGCAACATCAACGTGATGTGGGGTCAGTCTGGAGCGCAGCCTGTTGACAGTTAGACCCGCGGCAAGAAACACCCTCTCCGATGGGACGGATGTCCCGGGAATACACAGGTAACGTCTCGTGTGTGGTTGCGCGTGTCGACGCGCTCCGTGAGTTAATAAAGTATTTTATTTTTAAACCATGCAGCAAACTAAAAAAAAAAAAGAAGATTAAAAAAAAAAAACGTTTTAAACCGTTTAACTGATAGTATTAATCGGTCAAAATTTTTACTTTCGGTTAACGGTTAAACGGTCAATATGAGCATCCCTAGATTGTACAGATTACATCGTTATGCCACCAGGTGGTGACAAGTGACTGTAAAAAATGTATTTGTAATTGAATCATTCACTCAAGAGATTCATTCAAAAACTCTGATTCATCCAGTAATGCCTGCTACAGACTGTAAGATTTTGACAATCCTATAAGATCATTACAAATCGCACGATATGACATGCATCCAATAAACTTGGGTACGACATGAATGTAGACTGTATGATGATGACACCTATTGAATCGTAGGCTATGACACAAAGTTAGTATAGAAGAATAAAATGTCATCAGCATGTGTTACAAGTAGAGCAAGATGAATCGCACTTGTGGCAATTGTGGTTTTTATAGGCTATATGCGCTGAAAAATAGAGGAGAAAGCGAAAGAGTAGAATATGGACGCGGTCATGGCTAGGGAAAAGATGCCAACTTGGCTGGCATGCCAATTTTGCAATGTCTTGTTGATTATTACACCATTTCATGTTGCATTTGTATTGGCTAGTCAGTAGACGTACAGTAGGTCATAGCCTAGGTCGTAGCAGCAAACACACTGTGAGATGATCATGCTAAATTTCCGATACTATCAGAAAATGATCGCAGGCTATCTTCGGTCGCAAGATGACAACAGCCGTCTTTGAACCTCTCTCACTGTATGACGTAGTAGGACAACTGTTTAGGAGCCACAACCACAGAAATTGCCATGTTTGGTCATCTTTCGTCTGGGACACCCCAAAATCATACAATGTGTACAAGACATAATGAAACAAGTGAAGACTTTATGAGTGAGTCATTGAATCATTCATTCAAACCGTTTTCTAAAATAATTCATTCCGATTAATTAAAGATTTTAAATAGACTGCAGCAATTAACATTTTGTCAGTAAATTATTTTGTAAATTTATGTTATTTTGTTTAGTTGTCTGTTCAGAATCGTGGGAGAATCGTGATATCCGTTTAAAAAAAAAATAAAAAAATGTGATTTTCAATTTAACCAGCTCTACTCATAAATATTATTTCTATTCACAAGGCTTTTTGTTGCTCCTTGGAAAACTAACAATAATGATATTTCAACTATCCAGTCAAATCAAATCTGAAACGTGGTTTTCAATGACATACTTTTTAAATTATATAAATGAATAATAGTAATAATGATTATTATTATTATTATTATTATTATTATATACACCTAAATATATATATTATATATATATATACACAATGAACAAAATTATAAACGCAACACTTTTGTTTTTGCCCCCATTTTTCATGAGCTGAACTCAAAGATCTAAGACTTTTTCTATGTACACAAAAGGCCTTTTTCTCTCAAATATTGTTCACAAATCTGTCTAAATCTGTGTTAGTGAGCACTTCTCCTTTGCCGAGATAATCCATCCACCTCACAGGTGTGGCATATCAAGATGCTGATTAGACAGCATGATTATTGCACAGGTGTGCCCTAGGCTGGACACAATAAAAGGCCGGAAGAGACCCCCCCCCCCGAAAGAAAAAAAAGGTTGTTGATTGTGGCCTGTGGAATGTTGGTCCACTCCTCTTCAATGGCTGTGCAAAGTTGCTGGATATTGGCAGGACCTGGAACACGCTGTCGTATACGCCGATCCAGAGCATCACAAAAACATGAATTCATGCTGACTGCAGGAATGTCCACCAGAGCTGTTGCCCGTGAATTGAATGTTAATTTCTCTACCATAAGCCGTCACCAAAGGTGTTTAAGAGAATTTGGAAGTACATCCAACCGGCCTCACAACTGCAGACCACATGTAACGACACCAGCCCAGGACCTCCACATCCAGCATCTTCACCTCCAAGATCGTCTGAGACCAGCCACCCGGACAGCTGCTGCAACAATCGGTTTGCATAACCAAAGAATTTCTGCACAAACTGTCAGAAACCGTCTCAGGGAAGCTCATCTGCATGCTCGTCGTCCTCATCAAGCTCTCGACCACGACTGTTCGTCGTCGTAACCGACTTGAGTGGGCAAATGCTCACATTCGATGGCGTCTGGCACTTTGGAGAGGTGTTCTCTTCACGGATGAATCCCGGTTTTCACTGTACAGGGCAGATGGCAGACAGCGTGTATGGCGTCGTGTGGGTGAGCGGTTTGCTGATGTCAGCATTGTGGATCGAGTGGCCCATGGTGGTGGTGGGGTTATGGTATGGGCAGGCATATGTTATGGACAACGAACACAGGTGCATTTTATTGATGGCATTTTGAATGCACAGAGATAACGTGACGAGATCCTGAGGCCCATTGTTGTGCCATTCATCCACGACCATCACCTCATGTTGCAGCATGATAATGCACGGCCCCATGTTGCAAGGATCTGTACACAATTCCTGGAAGCTGAAAACATCCCAGTTCTTGCATGGCCAGCATACTCACCGGACATGTCACCCATTGAGCATGTTTGTGATGCTCTGGATCGACGTATACGACAGCGTGTTCCAGGTCCTGCCAATATCCAGCAACTTCGCACAGCCATTGAAGAGGAGTGGACCAACATTCCACAGGCCACAATCAACAATCTTTTTTTTCTTTTTGGGGGGGTCCCCAATACAGTAATATTGGGTCCCCAATACAGTAATACAGTAAAACTGCACATTTTAGAGTGGCCTTTTATTGTGTCCAGCCTAGGGCACACCTGTGCAATAATCATGCTGTCTAATCAGCATCTTGATATGCCACACCTGTGAGGTGGATGGATTATCTCGGCAAAGGAGAAGTGCTCACTAACACAGATTTAGACAGATTTGTGAACAATATTTGAGAGAAAAAGGCCTTTTGTGTACATAGAAAAAGTCTTAGATCTTTGAGTTCAGTTCATGAAAAATGGGGGCAAAAACAAAATTGTTGCGTTTATAATATTGTTCAGTGTGTATATATATATATATATACACACACACACACACCGGTATATATAATATACCACTGATCAAATGTTTGGGATCGATAAGGTTTTTAAAAGTTTTTGAAAGTAGTCTCTTATGCTCACCACGACTGATCAAAAATACAGTAAAACAGTAGGCCTAATATTGTATAAAATTGTATAATTGTATAAAATGTCATTTTTTTCCTGTTACTCCAGTCTTCTTCGGTGTCACAAGATCATTCAGTGCTCATGCTAATATGCAGGTGATCAAGAAACATTTCTGATTATTATTATTATTAGCTGAAAACGATTGTGCTACTTATAAAAATGTGGAATCCCATACACAAAAGAAATATATTTGAAATATATTTTCAGTATATATTTTGGAATATATGCAAATATTTGAAATTGGCCCAATAAATATATTTCACACTTAACATCATATATTTTTGTTATATTTCATAATATATTTCAATGTATTTTTTTCTGTATGGGTCCCCAAAAGTGTCAAAATATATGTGGCATATATTCCAAATACATTGAAATATATTATGAAATATAACAAAAATATATGATGTTAAGTGTGAAATATATTTATTGGGCCAATTTCAAATATTTGCATATATTCCAAAATATATCCTGAAAATATATTTCAAATATATTTCTTTTGTGTATGGGATGTGAGGTGTTTTTTTAATCAGAATTTTTTAATGAATTGAAAGATTGAAATAGAAATATAAAATGATAAATAGAAATGTTATTTACTTTAAATTATTTAAAATATTTATTAACATTGTAAATGTATTTAATGTCTTAAAAAAAATACTGCACATTTTGCACATTTATAAAGCAGGACAGAGAGCAAAAGACACACCCCACTTACAAACATCCAGAAAAAAGTAAGATTTTAAAGGGAATGGACTCATGACTTTAACAAATATGTAAATCAGGGCAGCACTAAACTGGGGATTCAATCTATTTTTCAAAAACAGGATATCTTCAAATGGAGGGATAAATATGATTATTTTTCACTAAAATTCAATTAAAAACATTCACTCACTTTTAGAGTTAAAATCACAGCAGAAAAAAAGCTTTTCAAGAGTTTCAGTAAAGGAAGAACTGAAAATTCTTCTGTAAAAATCCCCCTATGGATATTTCCTGAACAGGATTTTGTAACAAGTCTAACTTAGTGGAACCTTACTGAATGAAAGTATCAGTTTCTTTTAATCTAAAATCGTGCTGACCCCAAACATTTGAATGGTAGTGTAAATATAATAATAGGCCTAGGCCTAATTATAAAAAAATGCTGAATAATCATCAACATTAAAATTTAGAGAAGACAATTACACTACATTTTATTTGATGGGGTCCGGTATGGGACCTAGATAATGGGTAGGGGGCTCTGGCCCAAAAAACGCTGAGAATAACTGATCTAGGCCTCCACGGGTTTAGTCTAGTTAACTTTTTAGGAAGACATTGTGCTGAAAAATGGCACAACATCTTTTAAATCATATTTTAAATTAGTGGATCTCAACTGGTGGGTCGCAGCCCAAAAATAGGTCACACGTCTGTTTTGACAGGGTTTCGGAGAGCAGGGAAAAATAGCACTATGCGAAATGCAAATAATAAAATGCATCTATGCAACTTGTGCATAGTTATAGTCATAGTAGAAAGTAATACGTCTATTACCTTTCCGAAGGAAGGAGAAAAATGCTTCCCATATTTTTGTTCCTTACAAAAAAATGTAGTGCATCCAAATAAAAGGTATTCATCTGAAAGGTATTCAAATTCATCTGTCATTTATAGAAGCTTGCCAAAATGGACTGGTTGACATGCCCTTAACCTCAAAAACCATGACCAAAACATCTCAGGGTAAAGAAAATATGGCCCAGACTACATAATATGGGCTCACTTAGAACGAGAATAAACATGGGTTTGTGGTGACCAAAACATCTGACAGTTGACAGTTTCATGTGATTAATTATCGGCTGTCAAGAGCACAAAACTATCAAAATCAAGTTGTACAGAAAATAAAAAATATAGGCCTAAATCACACTTCTTCTGTTTGTGTATTAAAAAAATATTGATTTTCAACTAAATTATACAGTAATAACTTTTTTGGTCCTGTGTGTGCAGTACAATTGATTTTGTTTTTTGTTTAACCCTTTCATGCAAGAATTATGACAAACTGAGTCAGGATTTTCCCAGTGTTTTTAATGCTCTTATGGGGCATGAAAACAAGATTTTTTTAACACATTTTCAAAGAGATTTTCAGATGTCTATGCAATTTTGGTTGTAACTGAAGAGATACTTTATTAAACATAGGCTAATACAGTAATAACACAGCAATATTGTGTGTATTTAACAAACCAATGAATAAAATGATATCAAATCATGTGAAAACTATAAATATATAAAAATATATATAAACGCAAAATATTGCAAATGCAATTGAGTTTGTTCCCTTTCGACCAGTAGCTCGTGTCTATTTCCAGCAGATCCAGTCTATTTACCGATTTGTCGATTTACCATTATTAGCTAATAATTCTGATGATGTTCAAGATGGACAAATTTCTAGCTCTCCTCTCTGAGAAAACCTCAGACTGAAATCTACATTGATCTATTGATGTTTTCCTTTGTGTTTATAATCTCATCTGAAATGAGCAGTGTCAGGGGTAACGGTAACGGATTACAAGTAACATGCATTATGTAATCAGATTACTTGTTTGATGTAACAAGCAATATAAGTAACATGTATTACGTAATCAGATTACTTTTCTGATGTAACGAGTGCATTACAAGTAATGTTCATTACGTAATCACATTACTTTTTTGTTGTAAATGTAAATTAAATCATAATAACACAAATACATTTATTTACACCAACAATGTTACTGCAGATTAAGTATTTTCAAGAACATCAGTCACAGTAATAGCATGAATTGTAGCTCAAATATAGTTAATGAGGCATGATGTCCAATTTAGTGGACAGATGAATAATCAGAATTTCCTCCCAATATAAAATTAATACTTGGAAAATTTAACAATGATATGACTCCTTAGATGTTGTTGCTTGATGCTACAACATGTTTTTTCCTGCAAGAGTCTCCTAGGACAGAAGGAATGGATGGACATTCCGGAGCAACTTGGCATTTCTGACTGGCCTTCGGCCATCTTGGTTTGGAGAAAAAAAATGTGACATACAGTACAACGGCTAGCCATTTGGTGGCAGTGTATAGGATGATGCATATGTGTCCACTGTAGAGGCTGATGTGGAACTATGCCATCAATACCCATGCATATGCAAGAAAATGCTTTTTGAATAGCTGACCTCTATGCATGAAAGGGTTAACAACCATTTTGCTTGTTTATACTTGTGTATGAAAAATTCTGCTACTTTGTTGGGTTACCACTTGGTGTTCAATTTAAAATGTGGGTCCTTAAAGGGATAGTTCATGTTCATCCCAATTCTGTCATCATTTACTCACCATCACTCTTCTGTGGAACACAACAGAAAATATTTTGAAAAAGTCTGTCTTTTGTTCATACAATGAAAGAAAATATTTTTCAACTTTTTCGAATATCCTCTTTTGTGTTCTACAGAAGAAAGAGAGGCATACAGTTTACAAATTATATGAGGGTGAGTAAATGATGACGGAATCATTTATGGGTGAAATTTTCCTATAAGCAACATCACGACAACCACTGACTTGGCTAACTGGCATACCTCATCAATGACCACGATATTAGAATAACCAGCCGAACACACTTGCGCTAACAGAGACTGTGTGACTGGCTGGTTTTTCCCCCAGCAGCAGGGGAATTCACACAGCGAATTAAATCTCACTCTGAGCTTCCTGTATGCACAATAATAGTGCACACATACCACTACTGCATAATGACTAATAGCACGAATAAAAGACGAGACAGGGAATGCTCTGCTGCATGACCTTTTACTGATATTGCACGTGTCATGTAGGCTACCTCTGTCTGAAATGTAAGATGTAGCAGCGAAGAAAGATCCTCCTGCAGTTTGGTTCAGCAGTGATTTGGCCCATCCTAAAAATGACAATACGGTTTTGATTAACGTCTACAGCCTAGCCTACCCTACCCATACAGAGATCAGCATTCTGGTAAATATTAGTGCTCTCTAGGCAAACACGTCAAAGGGTTCCAATTCTTCAAGCCAGCTTAATTCCATATGAATGGATCAAGGATTGCTATAATGCCAAAGCATAGTGTTAGCATTCCCATTTATCTCAATGGCACATGTTTGGCTGTTGTTGTTGTTGTTTTGTAGCTGTGAAACATATGACATGTAAAACAGGGCAACCCTAAGAAAAAAGTTGAGAACCACAGCTCTAAACAATACTCATGATCACTGTGGGGGACTCTCAAGCTTTGAGCGACAATATTCATGCTGACCGTCTGTCCCTCCACAGACATTGATATTGACCAGAGAGTGACCTGTGAAGTTGATGCTTTGTCAACATAGGAAGCATGCAGAGCCAGGAACACCCACCTGTAATGCCAATGTATTAGCAATATGTACAGGCTTTTGTAAGTCAAATCACTGTATCCATGATGTAATACACCCAATGTAAATATCACATCAGCGTTATGCACTTTCTCTAAACTGTGACTGCCGGATGAAAACGATGCAGTAGAGATGGACAGGCCTTACACTAACTGACAATGACCAGGTACAGAAGGCAAACTGTCAGCTTCTCTGTTAAAGGTTATTCCTACTCAT
Source organism: Abramis brama (assembly GCF_963993115.1). Taxonomy (NCBI): domain Eukaryota; kingdom Metazoa; phylum Chordata; class Actinopteri; order Cypriniformes; family Leuciscidae; genus Abramis; species Abramis brama. Next base: position 30,098,925 of record NC_139965.1, read on the forward strand.
AGAGCTCGGTTTGGAGATAATGTCATCGCTGGATAACCCTGTGTTGTCACGTATAATCAGCGGGTCTGGTTACAGTTACGGATCTAAAGCTAGTCATGTGTCAGAGTCTGTAGAGGTAAACAGGTGACATCAGCATGAGCGGATCAGACTCCTCTTACCTGACGTTTAAATATCCCTGTATTCACCCGTCCGCCTTCGATGGCATTTGAGATTATTCCAGTGAAACTCTCGTGGCGCTGTTAGTAATGATGATGGTGTTTATTTGACATTGTCGGATGGGCTCAGCTGAAGCCACCGCTGACTCCACTCCGCAATACTACCGGTTAATGGAGGGACAGTCGCCTCCTCCGTGGACTTTAAACCCGCTGGTAATAATCCCGGGTGAAACGATAAGGGAAACTCGAATAAAATCCGGTAATATTGGTATAGCCGAGGCCGTTGTTTCATTTGAAATCAGTGTGAGTATTATTTACAGTGTGGTGGTTGTGTATGTGACGGTTAAACCAAACATGCTACGTTATTGGAGAGAAACCTGCTCTCCTATTGGACAGTGAGTGACAGCTAAAATCTGATTGGCCATTTCGGTTGTCCTTTACTTAGCCCCGCCTTTTGGGGTTTTCCAGTAGTTTGGCTGAAGAGTTTTTAAGGAACTGGCTGGGTGACAGGTTGTACACTGCAGTTTATTTCCTTTCTGTTCTTCCAAGCATATAAATCGAATTCTTACTTGTACAGCATGTTTCACATAGATCCTAGATGAAGCTCAGTAAACAACTGTTTCATGAATGTTGTGAGAATGAATAAAACAAATAAATCTATGGTTTTCATGAAATAGAAGTCATAGAAGATGTAATTAAAGGGATTTAAAAACATAATAACAAACCCTGAGAATCTGTGTTTCAAGTAACAGACATATAGACCATGAATATACAATACAAAAATTGCAAAAACTCCCATATACAAAGAATACTATGTACAATCAATGAGAACTAAGGATGTGTTCAATCAATGGATAAAGTCAGACAAATGTTGTGTATGCTCCTGATGTTCTGTGTAGAAGGTCAGTTTGTGTACTGGTTTGTCAGTTTACATCTTATTATTAAGGTTTTCCTCTACTAAGAGTACATTTTTGACAGTCTCGATGGAGCAAGCTGGGGCACATTCACGTCACAATGGTAACAGAGGATCCCAGTCATTCTCCAGCCCCATCTGATGCTCTGATTGGACCCTGGATATTTAGCTTTTAAGCTACCTCTACTTCAGTCCAGATCAGCCATTTACAAGACAGGCACTTTGACTATGGCTTCCTGCTTGCGTGCAAGTTTTTTGTTTTGTTTTTTTTTTTCTTCAAGAAAATGATGAGCATTGGATTTGGGAGTTTGGTGGCAGGCATTACAGAGCCTTCTTGCCCTCAGAAGATCAATCTGCTTTCTTGCTTGCTCAGCTCCTCTTCTTCCTCTGGGCTCAGATTATTTTGTTTCAGCCTTTAAAAGTACAGAGCAAAGAACCTTTGTATTAAGGACATTAATATTATTCACAGCACAAACCATTCACCAGGCATGGGTATTAATGTAATAAAGTATAGTACAATTGAAATTCTGTTTGCACTAAGATTAATCAAGTTCCAAAGTAGTTGCATGATAACTGCTAATCATTACATACTGGGGCATGTTGTCACATTAAATGAGGTAAGTTTTCACCATAGAACCTGCCAGTAAACACTCTGTTACAGGCCTTTGAGTAAAATTTAAACAGTTGAACAACTATGAACAATTCATTAGACAGCAACAACAACAAAAAAGCACACAAACATTAAAAAATATCTAACTATTGTTTTGGCAAAAAATATTGTAATTAATAAATAGTATGCAAATGAAAAAAAAAAAAAACATGCCCCACATTTGTCCTGAGAACCCTTCAGTTGATTCTTGACTGCATATGCTATGGTTTTATTGGTTTCACTTGTTGACACATTTATGAGAAATTTAAATTTGGCAGACAGAATTCATAAAAAAAAAAAAAAAAATTCTAAAGGGTATTAAGGTATTTACAACCAACATACAAAACCACTACTAAAGAAAACGCATGAACATTTATTGAGTAAAACTAGCACACAGTCAGCTAAAATACTGGACAATTACCTTACCAGACTTCCTTAACACTATAGTTCATTTTCAGTGCCTCTATCAGACACTCAACTCCGTCCCTGCTGATGTAGTTTTTGCTCAGCCTGAGTGAGAGAGATAGAGAGAAAGCATGTAATTCTGACAAAAAAAAAAAAAAAAAATTGGTTTAAATAAGTCACACTCACCACAGTTCCTCCAGAGTTTTGCTCTGACTGACGAGTTTGGCCAGAGCGCATGCACCTGCACTGCCCACACCATTATCCACCAGACTGAAACAAACCAACGCAAACATTATTATTACACACAAAAAGAAACACATGCTGCGTAGCTCAGTGCTCTGCATATTTAGTTTGTTCTGACTGGGCAACCTTTCCATTTCCACTGTTTAGCATTAGATAGCTGCAAGGTTTTTTTTTTTTTTTTTTTATAGTCATAGAATGCAGAATTAATACAGGATTTTACAGGATTACCTTAACCATATTAGCGATGTGCTATTCTTCAGCGCAGTTGCCAATGCCTCAGCTCCCCTGTCCCCAATTTTATTACCCCATAAACTGAAAATAAGAAGTCAGAATGGAAATATAATTTAATAAAGGCACAGTATTGGAACATTAGAGCACAGTATTCTTTCTCATCATTGACCTCACCCCAGATACTGCAAAGACTGGTTGTGGCTTAGGCCTTCTGCAAGCTGCTCTGCTCCAACGCATGTGATGTTATTATTTCCAAGCCTACAAAGCAGTTATAAATTTGGTATGATTAGAATGATCAGCATCCCATAGGCCAGAACTAGAACATAATAACCTTATAAAATAAGCGCTGACCTCAAAGACAGGAAGTTCTGCTTTGCTTTTAGCAGCCCAGCAAAATGTTGGGTGCAAGCATCTGTGAGCTTGTTGTTGAAAAGCCTGAGGAAATGATGAGGTAGTAATAAAACTTGGTTGTATAAGAATAACAATAGAATATACATTATCATTATTCATAAAATGCAGAATTTAGGTGTTTGATATTCTCACGCTATTTTTTGGAAGCTTTCGCACTTCATTCCCTTTTCCAGAAGTTTCCGGATTCCTTCATCTGATATGTTATTGTTCCTTAAACTGCAAAATTCAGAAGTTTTAGAAAATCATGTATTTATCCTCACATCTTCCAAAATTGCATTACCCTGTTTCTTCTGCAGAACAGAAAGGAAGATATTTTGGGGTCCAAACAACACTGGGCCTCACTGATTTTTTTTTATTATGTATGGACCAAAAAAAGCAGACATCTTATTTTGTGTTCCACAATGCATACAGGTTTGGAATGGAAAAAAAGGTTGAGTAAATGATAGAACAAGTAGATTTTTGAATTTTCATTTTTGGGTGAACTATCCCTTTAAATAAAGAAAAAAATAAATCTTAAACAACAATTCAAACACAACCATCAGATAATCTCTCATCTTACTAAAGGGAGTGACAAATACGTAGACACGGTAGAAGCTGCTCCACGCCCACATCTCCTACTGAATTGTTGTCCAACTGAAGCCCAACAGGATTCCGCAGGTACTTCAGCACGTACGCCAGCGCAGTGCATTCCACCGGTCCAATGTTACAATAGGTGAGCTTCAGATGTTCAACGTCCAACTTAGCCACGGCATCTTGAGCAATACTGTTGTCTTGCATTTCATATATGCACTTGATTAGCCAAACAAAACTTGGCATGGCATGCATGCTCTTCTTTTCCCCTTCTACAGGACGAGGAATGGACTTGAAATGTCTCTGCATCCCTTTAGACAATGACTTCACTACCAGCTTGAATTTGCGTTCACGCACAGCAGTAGGACAGCAGTCCAGGAGGAGATTATGGTGTCGCTGAGAAAAAAGTCCTGACACAAACTGAGCTGTAATCTGGAGGTTTGGTGTCTCTGCCACATGGGTCTTCTCCTCCTCAACTGAAGGATCAATACAGTGTCCAAGACACCTTTGACACAGGCCCGTCAACTGCCTCTCCTGAGGCTGAAAGAGTCTGGAGATAGCAGGGCGATTGTTGTTACGATTCAGAACAACATACAGAGCAGCGAAGAAGCATTGTAAGGTGATGTGCAGAAACTCATACTGTTTGCAGTCTGTCAGAGATAGGTCATTGCAGTAAATGAGGAAACCCATGCTGACATCCTGTTCTGTGAGCCCATTTCTTTGCAGCTCATATCCTGAAAACACATAACAAGAGGCTTCCAGGCCTTCCAATGCCAACTGTCCAAGTTTTAACACTGTGTCCAAATGTTCCTCCAGCCAGGCCTTTCCCAGGACTCCTTGGGGCTGAGATGACTTTCGCTGGAAGAAATGCTGTAAGACCAGGAGGTAGACATCAGTGATGGTCTGGGGAATACCATCTTGACCACCCAGAAGCTCCTGGTGGCACTTGGTCACAATCCAGCAGAAGACTGGGATGTGGCAAAGACCTAGCAACACTGTGTTACTCTGAAGGGACTCTATGACACGTCTAGCCATAGCAGGGTCGCTATGATGTTTCTTTACAAAGCAGTTGATACCTCTAGGAGAAAAACCCTTCAGGTGCACTTCTTTGCGGAGATAGCGCTTCAACGATGGGCCCACAGCCTGTGACCTGCTGGTGAGCACCTTCAAAACGCCCTTCATTAGCGTACCCTGCAAGAGATTGAAAAGCAATACAGGTATAGGCACTTGCTTTGTGGGGCAGCAGTGACGTTCTTCATCTGTGAAACCCTGTTTAAACTCATCAAGCCCATCAAAAGTAAAGAGGACCATATGAGGGTGGTCTAGGATGTACTGGAAAACCTCATCCTGACTTCGATCAGGCCAGCAGCAGTGCAGGAAGAGGAGCTCTTTCAGAGACAGCTCTCTGTGCTCTGCATTCAGTTTGCGGCAACTGAAGGGGAACAGCAGGAAAGTGTTTGTGAGCAAAGCTTCTCTAGCCCAGAGCAAGTGCAGTCGCTGAAGCAGTGTGCTTTTGCCACTTCCTGCCTCCCCAGACAGAAGAATGGTGTCAGCATCTTCATTTAGAGTCCCTATGGGACCCATCACATCCTCCAGCCCTAATGTAGTAGTTTCACCAGAACCATCCATCACTTCAAGAAGTCCATCAGTGTAAATATCATCCAAGGAGAAACGTCCTGTCCCGCCGTATGTGCTAAGAAAGAGGGACTGTGCAGCAACAGAGCTTCGCAGCTTCTTCTGGTACAGCAGACAATCTGGAGAAACAATGTAAAGTAGAAGACAAAGTGTATTGACAATAACATTTATGTTTTTGATAAGCTAACTTATCAGAAATAAAGAAAAAAAATTATTATTTATTTCATTATTATTTTATTTATATTTCTGAATTTATTTATATTTATTTTACATTTAGATTTTATTTAATTGTCAACATTTATTCAAATATATAAAATTGACATCATAATTATGCCCATTTCTTGCATCTTATGCAATATCAAAGACAAAGACATGAAAAAAGACATCCTGTCCATACAACTGAGAAATGTCTTATACCAGCAGAGAGGTGACTTTCTGTATCTTCAGGGTTTGGTCTGGTTGGCTCTGTTTGTTCTAGATACTGTAGTAAGGTCTTTGCAGCAGTTTCCCCTTTAAACTTCACTTGGTCTAACAGTCTCCGAACCTGCAACAATCCAATAAGATCACTGGATATACATTCATTAAGCAAGTAAAGGACATTTAGTGTGAACAGGCTTGGAAGAAAGAAATATGTCATATGTCAAACTAATTTGAACTTATCAATTACTATAAGAAAATAGCTCAATTTCTAAAGCATGTATGAGAGATAATATAACAATGTGACAATTTTCATTTGGCAATTGTCTGAAAATTGTTTGGCAATTCAACAGTCACTGACAATTTAATTTAGTCATGGGGCAAGTTATATGATAGTTCACGAGTTCACATTTACATGTAATTAAGTGGAGTAAAGGTTATGCGTATTTGGCGTGCTGTCCGGGGGGAGGGCTCCGAGCTTGGAATTTGGCCCGAACCCAGAGTACTCCCCCGGTTGTTGTAAGAGTGGTTAGGACTAGAAGTGAGGAGAATGGGTGGTGGTGGGATGCTGTTAAACTGTCAACGAACGGAGGTAAGTCTACTGTATATACCTCTTATTTTGGCAATTGGTTGATTAACTGAGTGCGCTCCTCTTGTGTTAATTTAGGTTAATTATCTGAACGTGCTCCTCCCGAACTTTGTTAATAAAACATCATTTAGTCATGGGGCATGTTCAATTGCAAGGATTTCATAATACAAAGAAGTAAACTAATTTATGGGTTAAAGCAGTATTCAATCAAGTTATACCTGTTGTGAAGGTGTGTATACAGGTAGTTGCACCCCATCACAATCTTTGATGGTGAAGCAGCCAGTTGTCAGTAAAACATTCAAAGCTCCGTCTATATTATCTCTGAGCTTTGTCACTAACACTGGCCTGTCAGCCAATAACGTTAAAGTTGCAGTGTCTGGTCTGTTCTTGCCCAGCACAGCGCATCCTTTCCCAAAACACAGCCCAGCCTTCTGCTCCTCTGGTAAGATCTGGTTAATTGCAGCCAAAAAAAGGCTGCATGCATCTTCTCCTTTTTCATACACCACATCTAAAAGTTGCCTGACATTAGAACATAAGGGTTTCTCCGCCACTCGTATGTTTAGGTAATCCTCCCAGACAAGACCCTCCCAAGCCAGGAGTAAGTCCAGAACACAGTCCAGAGGTTCAGCACTGCCTCCACCACATAGGACTGCCAGAAGCTCTGCTCGCTGTTTTAGGATCAACTTAGAGCTCATAGTGGAACTCAGCCTTGTCTCAAAGTCAACAGTCACAATCAGAACCCAACTAAAGGGATGAGACATAGAAGACCAACATCACACAGAGATATAGAATATTGGCACAAGTTCCTATTAACAGCTAGAGTAAATTTGAGCACTCGTTTCCTCATTTTTACCAAAAGCGGATAGGCCACACAGTAGCCTAGTATATTATTATTTTTTTAATTATGAATAGATAAGTGAATGATGGTTTTAAAAAATAAATAACTTACCAGACAAGGTTCAAAATAACTCCTGAACGTCATTGCTCCCCCACTGCGAAGTAAATGTTTAATTCATAAGATTTCATACGCGTATGCGTATAGCCTGATTTAAGAAAACTTTCGAAATTAATATCCCAAACGAAACACGCCTACAAACGTCTGTCTGCTAAATATTCCATAGCCTGTGATTCTTGACAATCTATATAGACTAAGCTGGAATATGAAAACACCACGAACACAGGCTTATCTGTCGGCATAGCCTACTCTGTTTGGTCACTTTATGGAAATGATCGTCCGAACTGAAAGTGAAAGAGGAGGCGCTGCTGTCCTCTGAATCTTCAGGAAGTTATATTAATGACACATAAAGCCGTCTGTGTATTGGGGTGTTGTGACACTTTGTTTACACGACAGTAGGCTAAGTCATTGTGGTTTTGTGTTAAAAACTTTAAGTATATCTGCTGCTTATGTCTAATAGCCTACTGCACAAATCGAGTGTTGGGTAGAGTGTTGTTCTTTTTTTTATTGGGGATGGAATCACATTGTGTTTGTACAAATTTTCTTCCCAGTAAAAGGGCTATAGGTGTCAGAGACTTTTTTTCTCCTTTTACTTAATATAAATATTAGGCTACAAATTATAAACACTTAACTGGGGTAAATCATGTGGTCCAACCCTCCCCGGATCTGCTCTGGTCATGCACACTGCAGAGTTTCGGGAGTGACAACAACAAAAATGATCGGAACGATGGCGCGATGACTGACAAAATTGTATCGCGACTGTAAACAAGAAACATGTTTTGCCACATTTTCTAGTAATAAAAAGGCATGCAGAACCACCTTTCAAACTCAAGAGGGAACCCTAGCATCACGAAAAAATTAGCCTATTACTTTATCTCAGCAAGCAAACTGTTTGTCTTTTTTTCTTTCTTTTTTTTTACAGTAAATGATAAATATTTAAAGTTCATAAATAATAGTTTTATGTTCATAGTCTTGTGTTCAGCCTTTTTTTTTTTCTTGTTTGTTTTTGTAAATACTAGGCTACTATCTGTGCACATGTTTCTATAATTTATCAATAATGTTCAAGAAACATTTTCAGTCAGTTACAACAAATGGTTAAGCCTAAATATTATTTGATTTGCTAGTCGGCTCAACAGCTTCTGGCCTTAAGGCAGTACAGAGGGAATTATTATGTTCTGCATAGACTCAGTAGGCTATATAATAGGCCTACTGATCAGTTATTACCTTTATGCACTATTTATGTAGTCTGCAATCCTATTTAGAGTGTTAGCAATAGCGTATATGTTATCTTCTGATGATGAGACACAGGAGTCAACTGGGCAGTGGAAGCTGCTGTGCAGGTTTGGTGTTCATCCCTTGTGTGGGTGGGCTGTCTGGCTTTGATGAGACCAGAGCTGATCAGCGTGATGTCTCCATCCCTCTGTCATCCACAGTGTAAAAGACAGAGCCGATTTCAAAACTTTGTTTTTCTCGTTAAAAATACAGTTACATGAATTTCTTTGCATTTCAATCAGGCGCGTAGCCAGTAATGGGCCAGGGCGGCACTGGCCCGCCCACATTACTCACTGGCCCGCCCAGGCAAGTTTGATCAAAATACATTTTTAGTTTATTTTTATTATTCAAATGTATTTAAGAAAATATATTAATATAAACTTGATTTATTGTTGACTGGTGTGTGTGTGTTCAATTTGTTTTCCGAATAAAATGGAACTGTTGAAGCAAGTTGTAGAAAGCCTCTCTCCAGAACGTAATTGGTTGCTATGGTTGCTAGGGGTTCCGACAGGAAGACACTCTGGGCGGCGGGCTCTGGCGGCCTTTAGCCAGCTAGCTGCTTTTTAGCCAAAAAGTTATTTGAAAAAGAACTCTGTGACTGTTTGGACTATGATGAGATCATTTCTGTTTTCAACACTAAACCCAGGCACTTGCGTCTTGTTTTGTAGAATGAAAACAACAAAGGTAGGCCTGTTGTTTAACTAATTTCCTTAATTTTTGCCCGTGAAGTGATTTAAGGCAAGACACGGCAGGCAAAAACATCGGGGGTTTTTTTTCACTGGTCAATTTTGAGATTTTGGGCTATTTGTCTTCAATGCCTTCTTTCAGACTTGTGGTGAAAAAAAGTCCAAAATACACATTTAGGTCTTTATTTTACTACATTTTGTCTATTTGCGTCTGTAGATTTCTCCTAAATTCAACAAAAGTTGGCGTTCTAAATCAATATGCTGCTCCGCGATCGCTGTCTGCACCTGCCAAACACCGTTGAAAAGCTCTCTCTCTCTCTCTCTCTCTCTCTCTCTCTCTCTCTCTCTCTCTCTCTCTCTCTCTCCTGTACAATGCTGTCGGATCCAAATATGGTAATTTCCTTTAATCAGCAACCAATGGTTGAACATGATGATTAGACAGTGTTTTGTTATTGCCTATGCCGAATATTGCAAAATAAAGGTGTAACTGTTTTTGCAGTTTGTCTATTCTTTTTTCTACTCTCTAAGGCTTAATTATTATTTAAGTAATTTTTTTTCTAGGAAAAACTATAGGCCCACTCACTTTTTCACTGGCCCGCCCAAAATACAATTTCTGCCTACGCCACTGATTTCAATTCATTTGAATTCTACCTCCATACATTCAAATTTGAACTGCAGTTTTGCTTTCTGTTTCTAACTTCAATTTGAACTGGAACTAGATTTTAAAAGGCATTCTCAATTCATTTCTGAATGATGCACAACCCTGGTAGGTAGAATTTGAGACCATAAACAATTTTGAACAAAAGTAGCCTAATGGGCATTTTCTTCCACAAAATTAACTGACTGACTTACTCTCCTTAGTATCTCTCAATGAACTTGTCTATCATGCATGGTCCATTTCTGGCATTGCACTGGACACAGAAGAACAGTCATGCAGTGGCCAGCTGACGTGTGCTGACAGTGACAACACAATTAGCCAGTGTCTCAGCAGAGAAACAGAGCAGCATGACAGAAGCTGAAAAGAGATTGCCTTCAATTCTTATACTCTGCTTATTTATCTCGGAAGTTGCTCTGTTACATGCTTAAAACACTCGTCAGAAAAAAAAAAGAAATTCAAAAATCTTCAGAGCTAGGAAAAATATTCAGGATTTTAGTCATGAAAACAGAGTTAGACACCCTGGTCAGATCAGGCTTATTGGCATAATATCCAAACAATTGAAAGCAATGCAAAAACATATTTTTTGCATTGTGTGTGAGATGGATATGAGGCTTCTCCAATCTGCCTTTGCCTTTGATCTAATGAAAACATGAGAAAGAGAGTTGTTTTGTTCCTGTATTGCCTGTTGTATTGTCATGATTGCTTTATCTCATATTTCCTAATGTGTTATGAGTTTGTCATCTTTCTTATCAGTGTAAAATATAAAGCTCAGATGGGTTTAACAATGACAGATGTAATGATGACAAACAGTGAGGTGTGGGTTGTCATGTTTTCCACAAAGACTGGGGAACAGAGAGGAGAGTTCTGACAGAAATGCTAATATCCTAATCAGAGAAGAATTGAGCTCCCTTTGCATAAATGTTCTTGTCATTTCAGATTTTGTAAGACTGGCTTGCTCACAAATTGTAAATATTGGAGGAGAAAAAGAGATGCAGGATTTTTACAGTCCCTTCATGAAGGGGTGACCTTATAATATACGTTTGTGGGTGATACATGTATGAGTGGACGTATACAAGTGGAGAAGCACACATCAGTGTTTCGTAGCTACTAGGGATCTTCATTTATTACATAAAAAATTAAAAATTTATTACATAGTTTGCAGTTCAGTGAGTGAGTCAAATGTTGACTCATTACTGTTCTGATGAATTGTGATTGAATTATTGAGAAGGATTTATAAGACTGATTTAAACAACAAGTCTAAATCGTCTTTTTGACCAGCTCATAAGAGACATTAGGGTGTCATTGTTACAATGTAATTATTCATTTAAGTACTGACTGAGTAATAATAATTAACTACATGTAGGCTACTTACTACAGGGTTAGGGTAGGATTAGGATTTGGTTGAGAGTTAGTTGCATGTAATTATGCATGTTACTGTTATTACTATGGTAAGTACATGTAACATATGTAACAAGGACACTGTAAAATAAAGTGTTACCGACATTAGTTTGGGATTCAGAAATCACTAGTTACACTCAGTGTTTTTGATTCTCTAAAAATGACCAGTTCATAAGAGGCATTCGTTTAGGAATCAAACTACACTGGTCTATGTTTTTGATTCACTAAAAAGAACTGGTTCATATGAAACATTCGTTCAGGAATCAGACTACACTGGGCTCTATATTTTTTGATTCATTAAAAGAACCAGATAAGAGTCATTTGTATGTAAACCGGACAACACTGCTGCGTTGTATGTTTGTTTATGCACGCAGCACCCTGCAAGGACAATTCAATAATAAGACGTTTCCATTATTTCATGGTACACAATATTTTTTATTGCATCACATTCAGTACAGACAATGAATTCACATTCACAACTCCAGTAAAATAAAATTTCTTTTGTCGAGGCACCGAAGAAGCAGCAGCGGGGGAGCATCACTGAAAAACACTACAGGACACACTGGTACACTTGGTACTCCAATCACAAAGTATTTAATTAATAAGTTCTTGACGGTTCTGAATTCTAGCTTGATTTTCAGTAAGGATCTTATTTGACCACAGGCAGGCATACGCACTTATCACAGTTATGTTATGGCTATCACAGAGTGGTTATGGCTGATTGGAAGGGCAGCACACCAGGGAATTTTGGGTAAGGGGGGTTCATACCACACTTACCCCAGAGAGCATGAAATGAATATCCACTTTTCACAACTCTAAAATAGCCCATCTATATAGATGAACACTAGATCTTTAAAGCTGGATCCTCTTCTGCCCTCAGAGTGTTAGACTGTGTTCTCTTGGTTGAAATATTTAGGCTACATTATTAAAGAAGTGGTTTGCTGAATGCAGTGATCTATTTCATCACATGAAAATGCTAACAATAGCAGTAAATTCATGTTTCTGTCTGGCACACCTTCCTGACAACACAATTTATAATGTCTGGTTTTATAAAATAATCAATTAAAATACATTGCCTCTCTCTAACAAGTTTGTTCTTCTGTTTGATCAGCCTTCAGTTGCATTCAGCCTAACAACACTTCATCACACATCCATTGCAGGACATTTCCAGTTTGCACTCTTTTTCTGAAATAGCATATCAAAGAAACAGGTGAACTGACACTGTTTGAGAGTGATGTAAAACTCTGTCAGCAGAGCGGTGGACAATGGCTTCAAAAAGACCGAAGAGGCAAGCTGGTAAGCGATGTCCTAATTGAGTCGAGTCTTGGTGAAATTGGAAGCCAATTAGTGCTGAGTTTAGAGAGACATGCTCTGTCAAAAAGATAGAGATCAAATGTCTTTCAGAGAGAGAGAGAATGGAACAGAAGAAGTGCCAGAGCGTGTTGCTGCGCATCTGCGACCGCAGTCGCAGGCACAGGCACGCGCCTTTATCTGTGTGTTTGTGCGGTTGCTTTTGTATTGAGTTTTAATTGACAAGAAGATTAAAGCTCACTTCTCTGGAGTTTTCAGCAGACGGCTAAAAAGAGAGAGACCGAGGGAGTGAGCGATAGTAGTTTGAGGAGGAGTGTGAGGCGTTGTGTGCGTCGTTGAAGGTTAGCTCTGGCTCCTGCTGCGTGAGCACTGCCTGAGATGGGCTACTTGTTGGACATTCATTATCAAACCCTGTTTGGTCCTTTCATCTGCTGCTCTGCAGAGCCCTCCTCGCAAACTACAGAGGCACCTTGCAGCTTGACATCTTTCCATTCACTCTGTACCTTAAACAGCATGCTGCCACATCAAAGCAGACACAAGCCCTTTGATGTTGCAAAAATAAAGAGCCCCAATGATCTACTCAAAACCAATGGAACTTTTGGTGCCTCTCTCTCCCATACGCTCTCCCTCTCTTTTTCTCATTTTGTTGGCCTCTGATAGACTTCATCAGAGTTTAAGAAGATAACCAGGGCTAACTGTGATAACAACGGCTCGTTTGCACCTTTGAAAAAATGTGAACAGCATGTATGCATGGAATTAACATATCAAGGGCTATAAGTAACGTCAGATGCAGATAAGCAAAATAATTGGAATGTAATTCAATTAGACTCACACTGTGTAAATGCCATGCACCCATCCTTAGTGTTCTTAGTGGAAAACATCTACAGCATCCCGCCAAGGGATCGTTAAAAAGTTAAAAATGGCTGTGCCTGCTCTAACATTATAAAAGCTTTTGACAACCAAATAAGAAAATAAATAAATAAATATTCATCAGCGAACATAAACAGAAGCTCTACCGAACCTGCTAGGCGCACGAGAACAAATCTCATTGGTTATTGCGGAAGCTTAAAAGTGCTGGTAACACACGAGAATGAACCTCATTGGTTCTCGCACGTCAAGCGAACATGCTTGAGTTTCTTTTTACCACAACTGTTGTGTGAGTTGATTAATGTTTATAATGTGAATAAAAGACTAAATTCAATCTGTTCATCATATAAAGCGATCAAGTCTCAAACTGTTCAATTGATATCAATTAGTTTTAGGATCTCTTCATGAACATCTGGAAGCGTCAAAGTGTCAGTTCCATAGCTGTCTATGGAGGGACAGAAATCTCTCAAATTTTCATTTTTTGGTCAACTAACCCTTTAAATAAAAGACTCCTCTATCCAGTGCTGCGTGAGCATGCTGTTAGCATGTTAATACCCCAAAGGGGAAATCTACTGAACCACAGTAGATTTCACTAAATTAATCATTGGTTTACTGTGGAGAATCAAGGTTATTGAAAAAAGTTCATGGCGAATATTCCAAATGCCCAGCAGAAAATGACTGAATGCCAATGGCAACATTTTGTGTTTCTGACTTTTACTTTTCTTGATTTCTATCTTTACACACTTGCAGTTTTAAATATTATATACTCCTCATTCTTGTTTCTTTTGTCTATTTCTTTTGAGATTTTTTCAGTTTATCAGTTAATCTTTATTTCTCTATTTTTTATTTATTTTTTTATTTGACATTTTCTCTATTTAAAACAACCCATGTAAGACAGAAACACACTTTTGGAAGTAAAAAAGTTCATTTCTGTTAGGTCTATTTTAATGGTCCCTTTTTAGACATTCTACTAAGTTACTTTGCAATTCTAACCCAAAACGCTAACCTAATGGTCTACAGTCTCTGCAGAAATCCAAAGTTACTAATAGTTAGTAGAATTTCTAAAGTGGACCATCCAATTCACTTTTTATTGAATTGTCCAGTTGTCTGGGATGTCAAATAAAACTCTCACATAATGTTGCACATAATGTCATACACATCTGGGACCACCAGTTTAGGTGGACCCATAAATCGGTTGATGGGTCAGTCGTAATAAGACTGAAGAGGTGTAAGTCAATGCTTTCTTTCTGAGACCCCAAAACTTAACATATCCCACATAAATCTTAACATATCTCACACTGATTCACAATGAAGAGATTCCAGAAGCGCAGGTGACTCAAGAGGGAGCGCTGAAGTCACAAGTGAAGCATGCAGCTCTGGAATCACAGGAGGAAACACTCATTCAAGACTATAGGATATGCAGGTGACTCATAAATGATCCAAGCAGACTTTGAGAAAGTAAGTAGCTGGAGAGGAACAGGGAAAAAAAGCAGGTGAAACATAATCAGAGACAGAGGGTTTCACTTACTCATATCTGCTATCCCGTCTGAAGGAAGCTCATTCTGGGACTGGCTTGTAGTGGCTATAATTCTGCACCGAGGCTGAATTTTTGGAAAGAGATTTCAGATACAGTACTAGGGACCACTAAGGCCTATATTAAAGCCTACAAAAAGTAGCATGTCATGGGACCTTTAACTGAAACTAAAACTATTAAAAAAACACTGCTGAAATAAATATCTGTAGCTCATTGTTTCAAGCCAAATGAAGAAGAGCTTTAATGTTCATAAAGGCTTGATTATGCTGTGAAAGTGGGATTTACTGCTAATTGGAGAGACATGAGCCGTGGTCTCAGCAAAGTAACTAATCGCTTCATGATAATACACATCACATTTTGGTTCTCTTTATCAGTGTACATTTACCATCTAAAATGCTATAATTACAGGGGTCTTGGTTGAAAAATAGTAGCCCTCAGGCATTTTCTCTTTCTTTTCTCTCTCTCCTTCAGAATAATTCACCACAGTTCATTGGCACTTGGGTTCCTGACTTTATTTATTTATTTATATTTACCATTTTTGGCTCCCCAAAGAACATTTCAGTGATCAGTTCTTAAATTAATCTTTTTTTTTTTCTAGTGTGAAGAATTTAGGTTCTAATTTTTTGTTTAAGTAATTTTTTTAATCTAATATTTACATTGTATTTAAGCTCTGATTTTATTTTTTATTTCAGCAGTGTTTTTTTAATAGTTTTAGTTTCAGTTAAAGGTCCCATGACATGCTACTTTTTGTAGGCTTTAATATAGGCCTTAGTGGTCCCTAGTACTGTATCTGAAATCTCTTTCCAAAAATTCAGCCTCGGTGCAGAATTATAGCCACTACAAGCCAGTCCCAGAATGAGCTTCCTTCAGACGGGCCGTTTCTGTGTCTGTAGCCTTAAATGATAATGAGGAGGAGAAAGGCGGCGCAAGGTGGAGGGTGGGTGTGGCCTTGACCATCTTGCGCAACGGTACCATGCATGTTTACGTTGGATAACTGTTATAGCAATGGCACGAAGACACGCAGTCTTTCAAGCATTTCAGTTTGACCCAGAATCTGATCCGGATGGAGAAGCAACGGATGAAGAAGTTGCAACTCAGCGGCTCCAGCAGGACGTTTCCGAATGGTTAGTTTAAAATATTATGTCTGGATACGGTACTTTATTCGGATGGTTTACAGTTATTATCATGTAGCTAACGCGAATCTACTGTTGCCTTTTCATGAGAGATCTGTAATGTCTGTATTTATCTTATTACAATTACATCAAGCTCTGCGATCTTGAAATGCGGATATCGCGCGCGCCATATAACCAACAGGAAAACGGTTATCCAAATAACAAAGAAGTGTACAACACTCGCGTTACAGTGTGTGTATTCACACACACAAACTGCATAGCTGCATAGCTAATGTTACAGCCACATTCTACGTGTAACAATCTAGATAACCATAAACAGTAAAGCAACACACTTATATTAGTTGACTTACTTGTCCGAGGTGTGTGTAGCTGAGTTAAAGAGAGTGATCCAGACTTTAGTTTCAGACGTTCAGCAAGCCCAGCTCTGTATTGACCCTTCGGTGTTCATTTGTACATCCAATTATTGAGCAATTGTTATGCTTCGCTCGCTCAAAAGCCATGATATCTCTCGTGGACAAACTAAAATCGCGCGCGCGCGTTCCTACTTAAGACACCTAACCCCAGCTGCTCCCGACGAGCTGGATGGCGCCTTGCATGGCTGACACCGCCGTCGGTGTATGAATGAGTGAGTGAATGGGTGAATGTGAGGCAATGTAAAGCGCTTTGGTGGCCATAGGTCTGTGAAAGCGCTATATAAATGCAGTCCATTTACCATTTACCATTTACTTCCTAGCGCATTTTCGCATGGGCGGAAAATATTCTCTGGGCGGGCAAAGCAGAGACAGGGGAGGTAACATTTCCTCCTTATGACGTCCTAAAGAGGAGATTCAAGATCAGCGCCTATGAGCCTCCATTTTCTCAAAGGCAGAGAAAGATAGCAAAAGCTCGATTTACACCGATTGAAATTTCTAGAAACTTGGGGACCATATACAGGCTTGGGGAACTCATATTAATGTTAAAAAACCTCAGAAAGTGAAAATTTCATGTCATGGGACCTTTAACAACGATGATCACAGGGTGGAATAAAGAAAAGCCATTATTTAAAAGGGACCCCATAAACAATAATATGTATAACAATAACATAATAAAATCAATAACACTGATCCTCAGATATTTTTCATTTTCAGAATGAATTTATATTTTTATTTATATTAATAATTCATTATAATATTACACACAAGACACAGACATAGCAAGACTTACACTGTGCACTCTAATAGAAATGTGCAGCCTGCGACATTCACACCTCCATTTACCATCTCCTTCTCAGCTGTCACGCATGCCCTTGTGATTACAACGGGACGCTTTTAATCTCAATGGCTGTTATCTCATCATACCCTTAACAGGAGTCGATATGGAGCAAATGTCAACAGGGCACCGAGACCTTGAGTGCTACAAACAAACCTCAAAGAATTTGAACTTTAGCACTCTGTCAGCATCTCGCCTAATTCAATGAACTTGACAGTTAATAAAGTGCTTTATATTCGCCCTTCTTCTCATACATAAAAGCTTACCACACCAATTAGCTTAAATTCAGGGTTTTTTTTCTCATCTCCTTTTTCTTTTCATGCTCTTGAGCCTGCAGAAAGCACCATATTCCAATCATTTGCATTATCCAGAGAATCTGCTTTGAAGTTGTGAGATACTGTAAGAAAAAGGGCTCCACTTATCCTGCAGAAAAAACGTTCAAAGCCTCTAAATACTCTGGAACAGATGTACATTATCATTGGATTTGCGTTTTCGCCTCTTTGCTCCTGTATGGGTAATAGTGTAGCGTGCAGTCGCGTGTCCCTCACATCCTCTGTGTTTAGCATCTCCTCTCAACAGAAGCTAGCACCCCACTGGGCCAATCCGCACTTCAAAGCACTGTGTCTATCTACAGGAGACAAAGCACACTCCACACATATGGAAGCAGCCTCCTCACTCACGCTCGAGTCAATAGCATCATTCGCTTGCTCGCTCGCTCACTGTCTGTTTGTTTTTGTGACATAGAGATATGGCTCTTTCACACCTACAGCCCTCACCACACAAATAAACAGCACCCAATTTGAACCTGGTGTGACTTTCATGTACTTGTGAAAATATTTGTTGAGTTGAGGAGAAAAAGAGAGAGAGGAAATTAGGTTCTAGTAGCGTTCTAGCAGGCCTAGCTCAAATGTTAGAGCATGGCGCTAGCAACGCTAAAGGGTCATGGGTTTGATTCACAGGAAACACACATGCTGATTGATACCTTGAATGCACTGTCGCTTAGGCTAAATTAATATTTCTGGTATAGACAACACTGAAAAATCTGTTATATAGGCTATAACATTAGCCTAAATAGGTATATTCTCTTTCACATTATACCTTCACAAAATATTTAAGCTGTAATCGATCCACTCAAACCTTATGCTTCATTATTTAACTACATGTACATGTATTCCTATTGCTCTGCTACATATTGTATTTATTTATCACAAATTAAATTTCATAATCTACCTTTCCAAAGTGTGGGGTCGGTAAGATTTTATATTTGAAAGAAATTAATACTTTTATTTAGCAAGGATGCATTAAATGATCAAAACGACATTACAAAAGTTGTTGTTTTTTTTTTGTTTTTTTTTAAATGCAGTTCTTTTGAACTTCTATTCGACAAATAATCATAAGCACAAATGAGCATAAGAGACATCAAACTTTTAAACAGATGGAGATGTGTTAGTAGCCAGTTGTAACTTAAAACTCAGTACTTTCGCTGGCCATGTGTAAGACCGCAGCTGTGGGAAATATTTGAAGCGAGACATGCAAACAACATAGATATCAGAGAGCATGCAAAAGTATTTGCACTTAAAAGTCGAAAAAGATGGAGTGTACATGCATGCAAAGAAATCATCAGAAACATTTTCAAAAACAACAGGCAAAGAAATCAGGGCCACCCACTCAGTAAGCAACAATTCAGCTTTTAATGAAATATTTTCTCTTGGCACAGGTCTGCTATTAAATAAATAAAGCAATTATTTCCATCCATCTCTATAAACTAAAAAAAAACAAAAAAAACATGAAAAATTGTTAGGAAAGTCACAAATTATCTGTACTAGAGTTCAGGTGAGGCATGAAATGCTACCACATTGTGTTATTTATATACAATCCTCTCCAAGAATCACTTTCTTTGAGTCTGAGGGAGTGTGTGTCGTCCTACACACTCACTCACACCAAACAAAAGCACAACATAAATTGAGAAATGTTATAGGTACAAATGGCAATAGCCGATCATCTGGATAAGCGCAGAATCGGTCTAAAACACTGGTATCACCACAGTGGCCAACTCATGTTGTATTTACAACCATCAGGCCACAGCTGATCCCATCAGACATCTATACAATACCAGTGTTAAAAGATAAACAAGAACACTGCAGGACATTCATGAAATATTATTATAAATGAACCTACTGCCTCCTGTGCATTTAGATGTTTCGCACGAGTGCCGTTTTTAAACTTTTCATTTACTCATGAAGCCATGGGTTGGTTTCAGCAGCAATAAATGTTTAAGTAATGGTCAGAATCATTTAAAATGGTAACATCTCATACTATCTCGCTGTAAAGAGAAAATGAGAAAATGAGAGGGAGAAATAAGCTCCACAGCACACATTCATTCCCCTGCAACAGCGAGACTGAGTGAAGGTTACTAGCTGTAATGAGACCACCCTGAAGTTGCAGGTGGGTTTTCCAGAGCCTCGTGTAGTGTGATGCTCTCACATTTCCACCATCCTACTGAGCAGAAGAGTCAACTGATCTGACTCTAAACATTAGGAAAATGAACAGGTTCTAACCAAACATAATGAACACGTCTCGTCACTGACAAAATTCTTAATTTTGTTTGACTGCTGTCCATGTTGAGGCCAAAAATCGAAAGTGCCAAACTGGTACCACATGGAACTAAAGTTGTTGTTTTTAGCATTAATATGTGTTTCTGTGTTTAAAAATCAAAGAAGAGAGATTAAATCAATTATATCTGACTCACTTGGATTATTAAAACACCTGCTGTGAGTTTCAACACACACACACCTCCTTGAGTTTGAGCGAAGGCTTTTCTGTTTCGTAATCTTCCGTAGGGCTGGTTTCAGATGCACACACACTCATTAACTCTCTGTCAGTGGGGTATTGGTGAGTTATGGGAGGACTGGAGACTCCTAGGCGGCGATACTGTCATCCTGCCCCTGAGGAATGAGACAGCTGACACACACACACCCTCTAGGTGACTTGGGATACATCGAACCTAAAATAGATTCATAATGTACTATTTAAATGCTGTTTTAAACTGCTGCAGGGAGCAGATGAACTCCAAATCAACCAGACTTGTTTTCTCACTTCAGCCAATAAGTGAGCACTCCTGAGCTAAAGGCACTACCATACAGTCTACAAGATCCGAATTTAGTCTGAGGACATATTATTGGATTCTGAAAGAAATTAAACAGTCCCAAAGGTAATTCTCTACCAAAATATCCTTACAGTTCAGTGGTTTACTGCTCATATCGTCTTGTCAAATCAATTACTCAAACATGAACAAATTAACCTGAGAAATGAAAATACTATTTTTTTCCTTGGCAGAACAGTTTCCTTTACACTTTAGAAGGTCAAAATATGACAACTTGAATTCTCTTATTACTGAACTGATAATAAGGAAAGGTTGAAACCACAACTAAACAAGCAGAAGATATAATATTATGTATATATTGGGTCAAACAATATAAACTCTATTCAAAGTTTCCCAATCTTTTGATTTGACTTGCCATAAACATGACAGGAATATGTTTTTCAAATAAATTATTTTTTAACAAATTTCAGAACATTATTATACAATCATTAGAAGATTATTTTAAGATCTCGTATTGTATGATACACATAACACTATAAACTCTGATACCTAGTGGTCTTACAATGCAATTAGCTTAAAGTTACGGGGACAGAAAAACACACAAAAAGAACAAAAAAAAAAAAAAAAAAAAAAGAATATAAATGTTTCAGTAATAGTTTCCGTAATAAAGCTTACAATGGATTTAAATCCAATACATCTCAACATAACTGCAGATTGGTGGCATATTAGAACATACAGACAAATAAAAATAAAATCTGAATAATAAAAAATTATATCAATAATACCGATAATCATAATAATACTAGAGGTAGCAGCTGATTATGATGCTCTGTTTTCTTCATGTAGATTGGTAGAGTGTAGTTCTCATTCTGTCTTTCAACAAAGTCCTCTCTGACGGTTTGAGCGTCTTTACAGGCTCTGTCTGTACATGTGTCCTGTATTGCATTTTTACAGGTGTTGATTCAGATCTGTTGTTTCGGAGAGAAGCTCTTCATAGATAAAGTGTCTTGAATGCAATGGCACAAGAAGTGCTTTTCAAGTGGTCTTCAGTGGAAAAAAACAAACAAAAAAACAAGATAAGTGTAAAAAAAAAAGACACCTTAGGCACACAAAGAGCAGATCCCCCACCCACACACACACACACACACACACGTGCACACACGCACACACACGCACACACACACACACAATGTAAATTACAAAACCAAGGAATTGTATTCCTTCAAAAGTGGTTTAACTATTTGACAATTCTTCATTTAACAGGGCTGACCCCCTTTTCAACCAAACAGACCAATCAGATAAGCATTATTAAAAGTGAGATATCGAGGGAGGGAAAGAGAGAAAATATGTGAAGCAGACGGAGTGAGAGAGAGAGAGAGAGAGAGAGAGAGAGTGAGAGAGTGAGAGAGAGAGTGAGAGAGAGAGAGAGAGAGAGAGAGAGAGAGAGAGAGAGAGAGAGAGAGAGAGAGAGAAGGGAGATATAGAGCACTTATGTAGAATGTAAACCTGTCCTAAGCTGACTAGGCCTACATCAACACACATTCAATCCAACACACATCACCTCTCACACACACTTATATATACAAATGTGAACACACTGTCTGCCACTTTGGCATGAACATGATGCCTTGTGTCCTTCTCAGCCTCAACGTGACCACAACCAAGAATATTTAAGATAATTTGTTACATGTTCCTTGTGTTTCTTCTTATTTATAAGAGGTTTCACTCTTCAGGACTGATAAAAGTGATGATAGTGATGATGATGTTCATGATGATGATGATGCTCGTGCCGCTGGACCACCTGAGCTAGTCCTCCTTCATACAGCACCAGACTGGGCAGATCCCTCACATGCTCTTTCTCCACTACCGGGCCGGACGTCACGGTCGGCCCCAGAGCCCGATAGTGCAGTCCTTCTTTAGGCCTCTGCTTGTGCCGTCGGTACGGGCCTGAGCTTTGGTGCGGAGGGGTCTGCTTGGGGACCGCTGGGGGAGGTGGCGCTCCTCTCCTCATCACCCGACCAGCAGAGGCCTGAGTGGGCGGTGTGCGGTGCGTTTTGGGGGAACGGACTGCATGTGTGTGCCGGGTGAGGACGGCAGGAGGATCCGTAGAGATGGTCTGTGAGCGCCGATGGTGAGCGGGGTAAACGTGGCCATTCTCGGGTTCTTGTGATCGTGAGCGTGTCTGATTGGATGAACGTGTGGTGTGGTTGGGTTTTGCTGGTTCTGTGGCAGGAGCTGCTAAAGAAAGCACAAAATAATTATTTTAATTGTTATTATTATAACTATGTTAGGTATTCATCACCACACACACAATATATACAGTACACTACAAATGCTGGATCACACAAGACAGATCCAAACTCCAGGTGTAAGTAGGGCCTAAATGATATTGGCTCCATTTATGTGATTAAGATCTTACTTGTTCCAAAGCGGGATGTGTAGTTTTCAATGCCGGCCAGGTCAAGGTAATGGTTTCTTCTCTCCAAGTTCTCATCCACACAGTGCCGCTGGCAACCCTGCTGGTTGTGGTGGTCAGCATGGTAACGCCTAATACAACAACACTGTGTTGAAATGACTGCAAGTACATTGCTCTGATTGTGTTCATATTCTTAATAACCCCTAACCTAACCCTTAAGTTTATATTCTTAATGTTTTATGTAATTCCAGACACTAATGTGTAGTGTAATAAGTTAATTTCATAATTACCTAAGAAAAGCTCTTGACTTTTTCTCTGAAGGCTTGGAGTCCTCAATGCACTTTTCTCCCTTGTGCTTGGGATGGGGAGTGTCTGATTGAGAGAGAGAAAGAGAGAGAGGAGGGGGGGGTCTTTATCAAAGTGAGTTGCACAGCATCACACACACGCACATATATTGCAGCAGCTTTAAAGACCAACCAAAATAAGAAAGAAACCTTTGTTCCCTGTTTTCCATTTACTTTGAACGTTCATAAAAGAAGGAAAAAAAAAAACAATGCTTCATTTATTCTATTTTGAACCTCAGGCCTCATATAAATCTAAAAAACACACACTTGTGAATTTGCATGAAGACAGCTGCTGTTCAAAGACTCTTCTCTTTCAAGTACATGACGGGTATAAATAGCCCAAATGACAGCACTAAACAAACAGAAACACTTCTGTTTCTTCAGAGTACTTTCTATTCACCATCACATTGTTTTTTACCAAGTTACACAGTAAGAAAGTGGCTAAATGTGGATATATTTATTTTTCAAACAGCAAAAGACTTTCAGAGAGGGATAAGATAGTACTTTCCAAAAGAAATCCAAAAGCTCAGGGCTGCAGAGGTTTGTGTTGTTTCTCCCTCTCATCTTCTGCCTTTGACTATGAACTCATCTTACAATATATACAATGACATGGAAGACAGGGAAAAGGAGGAAGGCAATAGTGTAGGTGGTAGACAGCCAAAAATTCTGTCATTATCTACTCACCCTCATGTCGTTTCATGTTTTTTCTTTTTAAATGGAGCACAGAATTTGGTATTTAACAACATGTCTAGGCTGCACTGGTCCAAAGAAAATTAGACTGTGTGGCAAGCTCAAAAAAGAAAAAGAAAAACATAAAAGTATCATGGCAAATCACACACTGCACCTATACATTTCAGCCTGTCCCTTACATAAACCTCTTGCACGGCTTCAGAAGACTCCAAATACAGTCCTATTGACAGAATTCTGCTAAATCTCTTCTTTTGTGCTCCATGTCATACAGGTTTATAAAAACATGAAGGTGAATAAATGATGACAATTTAATTTTTGGGTCTCCCTGATATTGCTCAGAAAAATATCTCTTAATCATGGAAAACACACTCTCTCTGTGTACCTGTGTTGGTCTGGGTGACGTTCCTCCATCTCTGGCTGGAGTCTGGGGCGACGGAGAGTTTCACCCTGAGGGTCTTACTGCTGCTGGGGGAGTGATTCACTGATGAGTCCACCACCTCATATATAGTGTGCAGTAGACTGGTGATGTCCTGGACATAGAGAGATAGAGAGGAAAAAGAAAAGACATTAAATTAAGAGATCTTCACTGACACGAGACAGTTGATTAGTCTTTTATATGCTGTGCAAGCCTTTACGTGATATATAAGATACATGCATTATTCATAATTCATACACAGGCATGTCCATAATAACGTGTTAATCAGAATCTCCATAGCCTCAGGGAGGGTAAACAGATCCTGATGGCAGTGGAGAGCACATGTACACGCAAACATGAAACATGCTATACATCTGAGGCTATTTAGCATGTGAAAATGAAATGTAAATGCAGAGCAACTATGAGGCTGAGGGAATCAGTGAGAAAGTGAGAGTAAGAGAAAGTTGTGAGAGATGAAGTGAGAGATGCAGAGACAGGACAGAGACAGTGACACGGTGGACAGAGAGCAACATCCATTTATTGTGTCCTGTTAGTGATGTGTTGCTTGGCTTTCCCATGACAAAAGACATCAGTCACTGTCCTTACTGCGCAGAGGTCTCAGACGTCTTACCTCTCTTGTGACCTTGCCGTTGTTATCGAAGTCGTAGAGGGTAAAAGTCCACTCCTGCCTGTTATCTTCTTCAACTGACACAGCGCACTCCAACTCCTGTTTAATAAACAACAATGATAATCATTGTTTTAGTAACACACACATTCAAATAATATTTTCAGTTTCCTGTTTTCAGTGTCACATGTCCCTTCAGAAATCATTCTAATGTGCTGATTTGCTGCTCAAGAAACATTACTTATTATTACTTATGCTTAATATTTTCATGGAAACTGTAATACACTTTTTTATTCTTTATTGAATAGAAAGTTTAAAAGAACATCATTTATTTGAAACAGAAATCTTTTGTAACATAATAAAATGTCTTAACACTTTACTGCCACTTTTGATTAATGCAGTAGTCTTGTGTGTGTGTTAGAGATGCGCGGTTGGCGGTTACAGCCGCGGACTCCGCGGATAAACCGCGGATCGGGCGGATGACGTGACGAAAAATAATATTTTAATTCAATTCGGGCGGGTGGCGGGCGGTTGAACCAATCAAATGAAAAATATTATGTATACAGCAATCAGCGGATGGCGGGCGGGTGCGGTTTTGAAAATTGGTCAAAAACGTTGGTGCGGATGGATGGCGGACGGATGATGAGTTTTGTGATGCGGTTGCGGATGAAATAATAGCCCATCCGCGCATCTCTAGTGTGTGTGATTAATATATGTCTTCAAAAAAAAAGACTGACCCCACATTTTTAAAAGGTAGTTTTAAATGCCCTACCCAGTATGTATATGTGTGGTGTATACTGACCTCAAACTGTAATTGTTTGTGTGGGTCGACGGTGGCAGAGCCTTCAGTGTCCTGCATTCTCTCTTCCACACTGCAGCTGTCAGTCTTCTCAGGGGGCAGAGCCACTGCAGAGGGACAAACATTCACATAATGTTGAGGAAATCTGAACTCAAGATATTTCTTTTTTTTTTTTTTTTTGTCCATAATGCAGTCCTCTTGGCCCTATAATGACATCTTCTGTATGTAGCATCACACAAAAGCACAAATGTGTTCAGTTACAGATACTATTGTAGAAATGTGCAATTCATAATCAGCTATCTTAATAAATTATTCAAAAAGTGAACGATTACAATAATGGGGTTGATAAAGCCAGTAATATTTGGCTGGTCAAGTGATCCAATGGGTTTTCACAGACCACTGATGTGTCTTCATCTAATTTGACTGTACATAATTTTGTTCAAACATTGTTCAAAAGTGCTATCCATTTCTTAGTGTTTTTTCAATGAGGAAAATACTGAAATGCACCTTTTAAGAAAAAAAAATCTTGTGCATGTATGACAGAAAATAGACAGAAAAGGGAAAGAGTTAAGTCAGAATGCAAGCACCTAGTTATTTTTTAATCCAACCATGTCATCTACTGCAGTCCAGTCACAAATACTGGAGACAGTCACACAGTCGTATAGTATAGTAATAAATCACACTTTATACAAAATTTGCTATCTTATCCTCAATGTTAAACTCAGAAGTACATGTTCCTCTACACACTTTGTTAGAGTCTGGGAAGGCATTAATTGACATGTGGCACACACGTTGCTCATGCCCAAATCTCAATTCAGTACCATTTTTTGTGCAAAGGCAGTGCTTTCACAATGGATCGCCTGAAAGCATCCTTACAAGCGAGCCAACAACAACAACGATGGTGAGGAAAAACTCTCTAAGATGTTTAGGTAAGATGATGAAGAATTGAGAGGAACCAAGACAGCAGATGTAAATGTAAGCAAATGTAAGCAGTTTAAATCAAAACACATAGTTTCGACATCATTTACATTAAACGGCACTGGGTTCTTGCATGTAACTTTGACATGCCAAGTTTAAGTACAACTGAAATTTGGGTTCTTTGGCTAAAGGCAAGATTTTCAGTCAATAACCACTTTGAATTTTGGTCTGTAGCTATTATACAATTTTGAATATAGTCATATGAGGTTAGGTTTATGGTGCATTTTTACAGGGGGAAAAACGTCATACAGGTTTAACCAAAAGACGTCAGAATTTTTGGGTGAACTATCCCTTTAAGAGCAGACTTCGGGAAATCAGCTATATGCCTGGATAAAGCTGCAAGTATAAATGCTTAAATAGACTAACTTCTGACATCACAACCTAAGGCCAGACTTCAGAAACATCCCCGATAATCCTAATTGTGTCTATGTCTGAAAACACAAGCAAATATAAAGTGAGAAAGACAGAGTCTAACAGTGGCCGTTCTGAAGTAGAGAATGCCTGTCAGGATTAATCCTGAACTCAATACCCACATTTCAGAGGCAGTTTGTCTCTTTGTGTACTGTGGGTAATAAGACAGAGATGTTTTAAACGAGAGCAGATCTAACGCAGCTCAGTGAGGACACGGCTCAGCACCAGGCTGGGTCCTGCAGGCTAAATCCTCCCCCCTGCCCCAAATCCCTGTGCTTTGAAGTTCCATTCTCAAACCTTTTGGCCCAGGATCAGTCCGTCTGTAAAACAGAATCTCTAATTAATTAAGCAAAGTCAAATCTGAAACAGTGTTTGTTGTACGAGCCAAAAGGATAGGCAGACACAACAGTATCTCTCTCTGTCTTCTCTCTCACTCATTCACTTCTCCTCCGCTGATCCGCTCAGATCAAAGAGGACCTGTCTTGTCCCTCTGCAGCGAGAGGCAAGGGAGGATGAAAACAGAAAAGAAAAGAAAAGCACCAGAGGATGAGAGCAGTCGTACCCGGGGAGCTTTTACAGGTTTTTTGGAGGGAAACAGCGTCAGATCAGGGCTTTTGATCAGGGCCAGAAACTCAAAGGCAATGCTGAGCTCCAGGGCCAAAGCCTGCTTGCCAGCCAGCTCACAATATACAGGGGCTGTTTATCTAGAGGACTAACAAATGGTCACAAAAAAACTACACACACACCATACACACAAAGGAAGTGCTAACTCTCACAGCAGTGGTCAAAGTCCTGCCCCACAGAGTGATGAGACAGCCAAACCCGCAACAGAGCACTGGTGACGGAGCTTAAATACAGCGCTATACAACACAGAGGACAGCTTGGCGGCGTCCCAAACGTGGCTTTGAATCTAAAGGTTCACCTGGAGTTCACAACAAACTGTGAGGTGACTGAAGCCGAGTGTGTTTCCTCAGCATGCATGTTTGATACAGGCTAAAGTGCAGTGAAACCTTAACAACAAGTTATCATTTCATGTTGCTAGGTCAAAAAAAAAAAAAAAAAAAAAAACTTGCCTAAACCTTAGATAAGAACCTTGATCCCAATCAGATGTTTTCATTACAACAAATGCAGTTGGAATACCGTTTCTTGTTGATAAATCTTTTTAATTTAATTTGCAAATTATGACATCCTGACCAAGGACTGATGACAAATCCAGAAGGTTTGGGGAGAAACTACAAAACTACATCACTCCCATTAAAATCAAAGAAGCTGTTTACACTCCATTGTTTTTTTGTTTTGTTTTTATCAAGAAAGATTAAAAACTTTCTTTTCCACAAATTTAAACAAACTAGTATACAAATTATACTAATATCTCACTTATGTCTGTGTATATGTCATGTGGAGATGTTATAGACACATAAACATATGATTAACAAAAAATTGCACATTTTCACAGATCCAATAAAAAAGGTGCCAGATCCAATTCCAGAGGTAACAGATCCAGTACAATTTAACTCCTGACTATGAGGCAACCATAACACCAACAACACCTTAGCCAATCACATCTCTCCTCGACTCACCTTTGTCCCGCACAGATATGAGCGAACCACTTACAAGCACACATAAGCTGTAAATGTTGCACAGGATTCTGACCTTGCTGTAGCCTTTTGATCAATCAAATGATTCAATAAACATCACAAGAAAAGAATCATTCTGTGCCAACACTGTGACTTCAACCAAACCCTTTCTTCTCACCACCATAGTGATAACATAGATTTAATCCAGGGGGAGAAATAAAGAAACTGCTCTTTATATGCAAGAGAACATCAGTTGCTAAGAGGATATAGTGAGATAGTTTACCTTCTAAACGATAATGTTCATCGCTGATGCCCTCAGCATAACCTTCATCCAGTGGGTCCTGCAGAGACAGAAAGGAAGAGAGCGTTAGGCCTCTTCAAAAGAATAAAATTATAATATGAAACTTCTCAGATTAGAAAGAATGCCAAACTAATGCAATTATAGTATTTGAAACAACAACTGAACGTATACATATTTTGGTGCTTTTGTGCAATTTGTATTATGAAGACAGGAAATTGATGACAGGACATAATGCAGACTGGATTTTAATTTGCATCCCCCACACGAGCACCTCAGCATGGGTGCGAACCGCTAGACAACACCTCCAAAGACTAGATGGAAGACATCACAGATAGAGTGAAAAACCTAGAGTAATTCTGGAAGTGTCTCATCTAACATATTAAACCATTCTACCCATACAACACAACACAACACAACACACAAGCAGCAGTCTACAACATTTCTGTCATCTTCCAAACCAGAAATCAGTCTAGAAGAAGACTATTGTCTCAACACACCTGCTACCTTTGTCTCATTTTAACACTCCAGCTGTCTGGATACTAACGATTCATTTCTCTGGCCAAAAGACTGACCCGACAGCATCCGCTGAAGCTCTGCAGCTGCATGTGTGTACATGTTGTTTTTCTGCCAATGAGGGGATGCTTTGTCTTCATCCACACTAGACAAGCACACTAAATGTCTTGCTGTAGTGCCTCCAGCCATACACTGGCCGCTAGAGACACAAAGCCGCGCACACAAACACACACGTTCACCATAATGCTCGAGAGGTTAGCCAACAGCATGCGAGGGGAATGCGCTAATTATGCGTTGTCTGGATGATGGATGAGATGTATTATAAATATGACTTCTTTTCAGTCGGTTGAAATGAAAACCAGTCAGCAGAATTTCTCCTACTATTTCTCTTTAACATTTTTCTTTCTCTCTATCATTCAAGGTCAAGTTTGGCTAAAGCACTACTTGGCCCTTTCAAATGAGTGTGTTTGAGAGTGTGGATATGTGTTGTTAAGCAGGACATTGAGGGCTGTGAGAAACTCACTAATCCCTGAACTTCACCTCTAAGTGGCGTTTAGCACAATCACTGTGGCGTCTGTCCGCCCCTCTCAGTCACTCTTAAAAAGCTCTATAGAGTCCACCAGTCTCCACCATATATTAAAACCTCTTTTCTCGTTTCCCTGCTTCTGTTTTCTCACCCCCCACCCCACTATAGGTGAAACCATCTTGCACAGCCCTTACAATAATACAAATA
Organism: Abramis brama; assembly: GCF_963993115.1. Classification (NCBI taxonomy): domain Eukaryota; kingdom Metazoa; phylum Chordata; class Actinopteri; order Cypriniformes; family Leuciscidae; genus Abramis; species Abramis brama. The sequence goes on from NC_139965.1 coordinate 30,129,110, forward strand.
ATAAAATTAAATATATTTAACAACATTTTGGATTTCACAAGCCCAAGGATGTTTCACAATGCATTACAAAAACAATAAAATACGATTAGATGCATAACAATGAACAAATTAATGAAAATATTTGAGTTTTAGAAATACAGAGAGATTAATTTAACATATTGGTAAGACCTGAGAATGTGAGTACTAGGGATATATAGGAATGAAAAATAAATGCAAATAATAAATTTAAATTAAATTAAAATACATAATAATAATACATTTTGAATTAATTATTATTAAATAAGTTATGAATAATTATCATTATTGTATATAAAATATTACTTTTTTTTTTTTTTTACACTTATTAAAATGTTAAAAATATATAATACTATAAACACCATGGAATTACCCTGGTACATGTCCATGTTACTTTTTAGATCCAGTCACCTTTCAAGCAAATAGTGGAGTTTGTCACTACATGGCACACGGACACACTGTACTACAGTGACCTTGACCACTGAAACAGACCTTTTTAATTAAATGACATCTTTCTGTACACTTGCCAGATAACATCAGAGGTTAATTGGCTGTGGAGAGTGTAATCAAAAGAGGCTGATCTCTCTTCACCGGTGTAATGAGAGGCTGAAGTGGGATCTGTACACACTGCGTGAGGGTGACCATGTGCTTCAGGTCACTCACTAATGTATGGAGACTAAGTGCCATTTATAGCGCAATTGAAAACTCACTGAGAAAAAAAGGGACAGAGTTTGCGTGCGAAGAGTTAGAGAGAAGTAAAGAGGATTTGATTAAAATAATTATCTTGTAATTTCACAGATTAAGTCTTGTGAGCAAAGGTGGGCGATCTGACAAGATCTGATAAGAGTAATTTTATTTAACTTCTTTAACACTGCATAGTCTTCAGTGTGTAAATTAAACATACATGTATTCTTATTAAAGGTTCTTTTTAAAGGTAAAGGTACAAAAGTGATTCAATCAAGACCAGTGAGAGATTTTCTCTCTTTAGTTGTTTGATTAACATTAAAGGTGGGGTAGGCCATTTTTTTCATAAACACTTTTTGTTATTCTGGTTGAAGTTGAATTAAGACTTCAGTTAAATTTATGCATTTCTATATCAACACTATCAACGCCGAAATTAATCTGCAGCTGTCAGGTGGTACAAGTAAGCTCTGTAACGGTACATTCACACGGGGCGTCAGCGTCAGCGCTTCCCATTGACTTTGAATGGGTGACGTCAAGCGTTGCCGAAAAGAATTGTGGATCCATCGGCGGCGCTTCACCGGCGTTGCTCGCGGCAGAAGTTGAGAATTTTTCAACTTCTGCCGCGAGCAACGCCAGTGAAGCGCCGCCGACGGAAGCGTCAGCCAATCAGATCGCTCTATGCAAATACAGTAGCCAGGCGGCAGCCAATCACGTTCATCCTGTTCAAGAGCAGCAAACTGAGGATAAATTTTAAAATGGAGGAGAAACTAATTATTACGGTGGGCAATCACCCGGTCCTTTATGACCATTGAATGACAATGAAGCTTGTTGTTGAGTTCCTGTCTAATTTCATTGGCTGACGCTGCTATGACCATGGCGTCAGTGCCAAACTTCAGCCACGCCTTCCGTCAAGCGTTGACGCTGACGACCCGTGTGAACGTACCGTAAGTCATTTACGTTCATTACGGCCCTATCTTGCACCCAGCACAATTGACTTTGTACACCGACGCATGTATCATTCCTATTTTGCACACACGCACAGCGGACTTTTCCCTCCACAAATTAAGGAATGAACTTGCGCTCCCGGGGGCGGTTCAGCGAAAAGAGGAGGCGCAAACGTTCCCTGATGCTATTTTGCAGGTTTAGAAAACAATTCCACCACTGACCAGGAAAAACCTAGTCTAAAGTCAGTGGCGCGTTGCGCATTTTATTCAAATGCTATTTTGAGGGCGCATGCTTGGCCATAATGTAGCGTGTGCACAACGCGCATACACTTTGATTCTCTCATCTACACAGAAGCAGCAGTTTTCATTTTTGCAAATCATAGGCTACATTATTACAAGGAAAAATATTAACACACGAGGGAAATCATTGTTGTGTCCATGAAGATGTGAAAAAATAGGCATAAATCTAGCTTACACATTTACCCAAATTATCATACGCCTGTTTAACCGAAGCTAATTTGGGTGGGTTTCTCCCATCCCCAATGTCACGCGTTTGATACTTGCGTTTCAGATCGTTTTGAGTGTTTTGAGATCTAATGCTTTCAATGCTAGCTTGCTAATGCTAGCTTCTCCAATATTGCCTACCCTACCTGTAATATAGAGACAGCAGCAGGTTTATTATGCTACTGTCACTTTAAGACCGAATGCAAGGATCCAATATACTCGTGCGTTTTCCTTCTCAACTGTTTATGTTCACTGAAGACATAAATGACTGTGTTTATGAGGATACTTGTAAAGGCGGGCATTCTGACACATTAGTATGTGGCTTTAACTGTTCAAGCCTAATTAGGTGGCAAAAAGAACTGTTCAGTATCAGTACCCACACGTTCTATGAGCAGCGGCTTCATGTGAGCACGTCTCTCAGACAGCGCTCAGAAACAATCTTTCCGACAGCGTGCACATTGGCTATAACAAAATGAGTCCTCATTCAAAGCTTTCATGATCATGCAGCACAGCAATGTCAGGTGAGTGTGTAACCATGATAGAGACAATAGTCTCTATCTTTACCGGTTGATACATTTCTACAGATTAATAGTGTCTACCAGTATATTGCCCACCCCTACTTGTGAGTGACATTTTAAACAGAATGAAAAAAAAAAATCTGAGAGAACTTGTGTCCTGTGACAAACTCCTGGTGTGAATACATTCATATCCATATTTGTTACCGTCTTGTGTTTATACATGTTTATAACAGATGGAACAATGACATTTGTGCTGTGGGTATTTTGCCTCAGCAGCATCATGAAAAGGCCTGTGAAACATAAACAAGGGCTTCACTCAATCTGTGCCAGCAACCAGAAACTCTTTCCCAGACACCATGTTTCACACTCTGTGGAAAACCAACTAGATCTTTCTGTTTTAACACAAGCCAAAACAGGAAAGAAGAGAAGTTTGAGTACTTTACTACAAATGGATGGCCACAGAACCCAGTGCAACATTACTGATTTGCCATAACACATAAACACATCAGTGGAATAAGCCTAAATGAATCAAGAATGAAATAAAGAGATCAAACTAAGAGATACAGAGCAATGCCCGGTACACATTGTGTGATTTGTACAATCTTTCCCAGCTGAAAGATGACCAATTTCTCTGGTCGTGGCTCCTAAACGATGGTCCTACGTCATACAGTGAGAGAGGTTCAAAGAAGGCTGTTGTCACGGTTTTGCGACCAAAGATATCCTGCGATCATTTTCTGACAGTGAAAAACAATGGACCAATGGGGCCAGATCATTAACTTGAGGGCGTTGAGATACCAATGAGTGTGTATATGCTTAATACTATAGACTTAATGCTCCTCTAAACAAAAATGTAAATAAATAAAAAGCAGTTCTGAATGACTTAATCCTCAATAAATTATACATTAATAAATGCAAGTTTGGTCCACAACAGAAAATACCACTTGGCTAGTGCCCCCAAGGAGTTGGAGACTCCTGGGCTAGCTGTTTTTAACGAAACGCATCTTCTTGAGGGTAATTATTTGTGTGGTCACCCCCAAGTGTCTGGACTGGCACATTAATATGTAAGGACCAGGGCCGTATAAATACCGAGGTCCTTGCTATAGTGATCCTGCTATGGGGGTTCGGGGGCATTTCAATCAAATGTCAATGCAATACTTCTGTGTCCAGAGGCAAATGAGCAATTTATATGAGCATCAAATATTGGTTTCAGCAACTTGTTGGACTAATCTGTTCATTTAATGGTTCAATTGTTCACTCATGAAGACAGTCACTTGTCACCACCTACTGGCTTAATGATGCAAGTTGCGCAAACACTCCCAATGCTGATACTGGTGAAATATAACATATTCGAGGACTATACAAATATTAATATTTATACAGCACTACTATTATGGCATTATAATTAATAGGTGTTTGTGTTGTTAAATTGAGCTTATATTATCCACTGTAATTAGCAAAGAACATTTATATGTGTTAAATAGGAATACATTGTAATAATGTTAATCTCATGGGCACAGTATACAATACCTGCTCTTCCTCTCTCATCTCCATCACATTCTCTCTTACTTCTTCTCGCAGTCTCCTAATCTTTGCCTGTATATCTTATCTTCCCAAGCTGAGCTTTGATTGATACAGTCTTTGCAAACTGATTGTTTCTGTTACTCGTTCAATACTTTTATTGTAAACAGTTGTTTGGTTTAGCTACTTACATCTCGAAGGCCAGACTCGCACTATATGACCTTTAACTGAAAGCGTGTCGTGAAGCGTCGCGCTGGAATTCGCGCTCGGCTCGCACCTTCTGTGAACATGAAGCCCTAAAGCCTACTTTGGACCTCAATGGTGCGTACGGCCCTGGTAAGGACTATGAAAAAAATACACAGGGAAAACTGCAAAGAGAAAGCTAGGAGACTTCTCACCCAGGTTAAGTATGGGGATATGTGTCTTAATTAGATTACTCATATGAATGTGGCCTTGTTCATTTTGTCATTACGGTATGTGTGTGAATGCATGTATGTGGGTAAGGGAGTGTTTGTGTGTGAGTGTGTGTGTTGTGGAAAGTCCCACACAACTCTGTCTGTATTTTCTGTTTGCTTGCCACGCCACAAGGGCTGATGGACAATTTACAGAGCTGATGACAGTTCTGCATGATCATGGGCCAGACGCACACACCCACACATAAAACACACAGACAAGATCAGTCGCCAAGCCTTCACTACGCCATAGCCTTGGAACGTCATCAAACCCTGGAAAACTTAATTAAGACCGTCGACTCTCTCTCTGTCGCCTTCTCACTCCTTCTCTGTCACCTTCGGTTTTCACACTCACAGACCAGTCCTAATCATATTAAGACCAGGAATAACAGATGGAAGGCTTCAGCACTGTGAACGGCAGCCAACCAGAACCACTCCATTTTTAAGACAATTTAAGCCCTCACAAAGACACATGCACCTACAGGTGCCATATTTCACCAGCGAGACAATCAACCATGAACATATAGTCACGAGCGCTGACGGAAAAAGACTTGCAACTGAATTCCTGATTAATCTTCTGTGTCTGTTATCTTGCTTAAGCGTATACGGTTACATGTGCAGGATCTCTGGAGAGGGGATGTATATGCTAGCACAGCCCCCTGCACCGAGGGCATGGCAAAACCGGCCCTCGCTAGCTACGGGCCAATCCAAAAATGACTCCCTGTACTCCCCCCAGTACCCTACATACTTTCCTAAATGTGAGGATGAAAGCGTCTGGAGTGCAGTGACCTACATAAGCACTTCATACTTTATAATGAGCAGAACAGACAACCCAGACAACCTGAACTACTGACTGGAGTGTCAGTAACTGCACTCTTAAAGGGACAGGTCACCCCAAACAAAATATATTCGGTCATCATTTACTCATGTCATTCCAAACCTGTATGAATTTATTTTTTTATGTCTTTTCTATTTATTTATTTTTATTTTATTTTTTTGGAACATGCAATGAAAGTAAATGTTTTGAACCCCATTCACTTTCATTGTATGCACAAAAACATCCTTCAAAATATATTTATGTTCCACAGAAGAAAGAAAGTCATGTGTACGAGTAAATGATGACAGACGTTTAGTTTTTGGATGATATCCCACACCGACCAATAAATAAGGCGATGTCTTGCTGCCTGTCTTGAATTTTGTGGGTGTCACACTCCGATTAAGGCTGCTAAAGAGGTAACAAATTAAACGACTCCCTCTGACTCTCGGATTCAGTGTCATATATTGTAACACCCCATTTTGGCAGCTAATCAATGTGAAGAAAGAAGCGCCGTGCAAATGGAGACAATTGTATCAGGATTCAAATCATGGAGTGACTTCACCCTGTGCATGCGTGTGATATGTAGCCTATTTGTCCCTTCGGGGCTTGCCGTAGAAAGTGTGTGTTTATGTGCGCCGGGAGCGCTTGTCAGCTTCAGAGAAAAAAAGATTTACATCCTATAAACAGATTGTTGACACAATTTTCCTTATTTAACTATTCATTCAAGCTTAAGCGAATGCCAGGAAAGCGCTCAGTTACACAGCATTTATGACAGACTTGTGATTGTTAGATTGCAAACAATATAGCTCATCAGTTCTTCAGTGTGATCTGGAGGAGAGAAAGAGCACTGTTCACTGCCAATGCCATGATATCCCACCACACCTATAAGAAAGTCAATTGGGCCATTAACTCAGCAGTAGGGCTGCACGATATTTGAAAAAACTGACATTGCGATATTTTGTTTTTCTGTGATATATATTGAGATATGAAAAAATTATTTGCACCCTGCCTGTAAATTCTCTATACATCATGTAGGCCTATATATGTACTCTGTTGCTGATGAGAGATGTTGGCGATTGCACTATGGACAGAGTAAACCGCCTCCTTGTCATTACTAACCTCTAACTTATAACACTACAGAATGTATTAACTGAAGTCAATATAGACAATCCAAAAATAGACAAAAATTTTTTTATTTTTTATTATTATGAATACTTTGGGAAAAAAAGGGGGGAGGGGAGTCTGCTTTTATGTCCACACCAATATCAAAATCAAACCTAAACCCTTCGATTTTGACTAAACATCACAACTGATCTGGTGTAGAGAACAGAGCAGAGCGATTTGCAGCAGATGGACTGTTAAAGATTTTAGCATACAGTCTGTGTGTAAAACAGCAGTTGATTCAATGTTTCAAGCATTTTATGGTTACAAGTCCTGTTAATCGTATAACCGCCCTGGCCCTGGCACAAAATGCCCATTCCATGCATCCAGAATCCAAACACATCCTGCTAATTTACTGAATCACAGGTTTCTAAATCAAGGCAAGCTGAGCAACAGAAATGTAGTGGATGGTTGTGTTTGCAAATCCATGCTTCTGTTCAGATGGTTAGCTTACCTCCAACACAGGATGGAAAACACCACTTTCGTCTCAATACACACCTCTCATCAAACAGCCATAAGGCCTATTTATACTTCTGCGTCGAACTCACGCCGTAGGTACGTCGTAGGCTGTGTGTAGCGCGCGTACCCTTCGGCGTACCCTGACGTGCACCTCTCCAAAAACTCAACTCTACGCGGACGCAAGCGCTGTGATTGGTCTGCTAGGACCGCTCCCTCGGGTTTCACACGCTCCCACTGCAAGTATAATTCCGCGTCAACGCGGACAAGGATGCAGAAGTATAAATGAAAACCAACGCGTTGCCTACAGCGTAGAGGCTCCGGCGTAGGTCCGACGCAGAAGTATAAATCAGCCTATAGTCGAAACAAGGGACAGATTAGAGAATACTCATTCAGCAAAGAGGAAGAAAGAGAGAATGAGCTGAGAAAGACAGTGACTACTTCAACCAAAACAGTGGTGAAGAAAATTTTTAGTCGTAAACATTACTACATAAGCCCACAAATAAACTTGTCATCACAGTCATATGACCTTTCAAAACATATATAACATACCTAGTAATTAAAATAAGCATATTTCTGTCATCAACAAACTGCTTTTGATGCAATGAACAGAACATATTTAGATATAAAATTAATAAATATCATAGCAATCACACATAATTTATTTGTAGACTGTAAAAAATGTTTTGTCGGGTAACCTAAAAAACTTGTGTTTACAGTACGCACAACTCGCACATATGCCTTGACTTTTTTTGCACTAATCATTAGTTGACCCACAAGCTGCCGACATTGGCTCGGGCCATTGTTTAACAATAATAATAATTTTAAAAAAGGAATACGAAATAACAACAAACATCTGGAGATGCAACAATAGATGCCCATGTTGACAAGCGTTTGTGTGAGGGGGTTAAGAGATTCTCAAAACTAGAGATTCTAGTTTAAAAGAGTACAAATAAATTTGTATTACTTATACCTTCTGGAGACAAATAGCACACTATGGACAATGATGAAACTTTCTATTATGCATGCATTGAATGCCTGTGTTTGTGAATGCTGTTAAATGGAGTATACATTGCAAGACTATGCATCAGAAAACATAATATTCATAAAGTCAAATAAAGTGCATATGTGTATGCACATCCATGTGTTAATTGTGTGAAGTACGTGTATGCATGTATTACAGTGTAGGCTAAAAGGCCATGTAAACAGGTCAGTTGTGTGGGGTTTATAGATGTTGAGTTTGGCTAAGAAAGTGATTAGCAAAACACTGCTCAATACCAGCTACATTTGGCAGTCGCTGTGTTTGGAGTAAGTGTTGTGTCTTGTATCCTCGAAACTGGTGATTAGACCGTAACCTTGCATATGCATCTGTACAGTTCATGCTCTTTTTTATATTGTCTTTGCAAGGTGGACACAAATAAATCATTATGGTGTGTGTGTGGGCAGCTGCTTGTGTCCGTGTCTGTAGAGGCTCCTTAGTAATTTCTCAGATGAGATTAACATTGCAAACATTTCCTCACACATTACCTCATCCACATCAAAGTGCTCTATGCTTATGTCACCACACACTTACTGTCCACAGAAACACACACACACACACACACACACACACACACTAGCCTTTCTTACTCATTCTGTCACTATAGAGATATGGATATCATATCGACTAGTTACAGAGATCTTAACAAATGCAGATTTATTAAACTGGATGCAAGCATGATTGTGTTTATCAAGTATGTTTGATCGTGTATTTTGAGCATTCAAAGACCATGAAATGACTTAACAAATGCAGTAGTTCATATTTAAAAAAAAGTTGGGGCAGGATGTGGGCAGTTCCTCTTTCTTAACGGAGAATGTAGGCAGACGTTACAAATACAGGAGCTAGAAGGACACTTTTACATCCCAACACAGACTATATGACTAAAACAACAGTCAGTATCACTGATAGACTCAAGAGAAAGAGGTTGTTGGCAGGATAGTTAGTGAGAGATAAAAGCATCAATCTTATCACTTTGTAGGCAACAACAGGACACTTATTGAGTTAAAATGATGCAAACATAGTACTGGTGAGGCTATGCTCTCATTTACTAGAGACACCTTAAAAGCATGAAAGCTGCAGAGAGAGAGAGCGCGCTTTGAAGCACTGAAAATGAAGCAGCGCTCCCCGTTTGTTCTACTCTCTCTTCCCCTTAGGTGATCCCTCCTTTACCCTCTCCCCATTTCCCCTCTTCCTTTTCTTTTTAAAGGCAGAGAAAAGGAATAACTAAGCTGCCCCAAAAATACAGAGAAAGACTTTTCAAACACTGTGTTTGAAACTCCAGCCTGTTTCCTCTCTGAAGGACTTTAAACACCAGAGTAACAGAAAGCTGGAGATTTGTGGAAGTCAGAGATTTATCAAATCCTTCAATATGACTATTTCATAAGTACTCTAAACACAGATAGACAGCAATAAACTTATGAATTAAACATGGTAACAAGAAAAATAAATCCCTGCTATTTGTTATTACTGTCTCTTAAAAAGTGATAAGCTAACAAATACAAAAAAAATGATCAAAAGAAATTTGGGATCAGTATGATCTTAATGTTTTTGAAATAAATAAGTATCTTATGATCACCAAGACTGCATGAACTTGATTAAAAATAATAATATATTAATGTTTTATTGTAAAATATTATTACAGTCATTACAATAACAGTTTACTATTTGAATATATTTTAAAATATAATTTATTCCTGTGATGGCAAAGCTGAATTTTCAGCATCATTACTTTAGAGTCACATGATCCTTCAGAAATATGCTGATTTGGGGCTCAATTATAATTATAATCAATGCTGAAAACAGTTGTGGTGATAAATACTTTTTTAAAACTGTGATACAATTTGATGATTTTAAATATGTTTGTAAATACATACTAGTAGGCTAAATGTTTATTTACAGATAGCAAATCAAGTATCTCATTCTTCCCTTTGAAGTACGGAAGAAACATAAATGTGTCAGAGAAGCTGAATAAATAGGGGTGTTGAAGAGATTGGAATAACACTGTCCTCAGCTCTGCTGCTTGTGCCTGTGGTTGAGTGTGTGTGTATGTGTGTTTAAGGAAATTTGGAAAACACAGCCCAATTCTCAGCTGTTAATCCTGGCAACTCAGTCCACACATTCCCACCATGCACTTTGATCTCTAGAGCACATCCGGACAGACGTGCTTTAATGCACAACACACACACACACACTTTCTCTCTCTCTCTGATGCACCTAGCCAGGCGCCATCCTAGCCTCCAGCCCACCCCCATGACACACATACCTGAACACTATTTTTACACACATACTTACATATATGCAATGCATTACTCATAGTTAAATGGAAAAACACATACAAAAAATGGGGCAAACCATTTAAATCACCTACAACTGAGATGACTACAATGCTTTCCATGTGTACTTACAAGCCAGCATTGCATGTCTACTAACCAAGAGTAACTCGAGAAGAAAGTCTAGTCACCTTAAAGCTGCCTTTCAAGTTCCACATCTTTTTACAGGTTATCCCAACATAGGCTGATATTCCTGATACAGACTCATTCATAAACCTCAATGAATGAATCAATGACAGTCAATGCATTTAAATAGTTTAATTACAGTATAAACAATAATCTGTCTTTTTAAAACGTAATGCCAGCACTTAAGCTCAACTAAAATAGTGCCAGTACGTTTCTTATTACGTTTCTTATTACGTTTCTTACTAACAGACCTAGATAATGTGATTGTAGTTCCGCTTCGCCCAGCATTTATACATTTTAATGAGACTACAGTTGGCCTTGACGTTGTGAAGTTTGGGGCCACTAAGAATTTTTTAATAATTAATAGTTTTATTCAGCAAATCGATCAAATGTGACAGTAAAGACTTTTACAATGTTGCTAAAAAAATCCTATTTTAAATAAATGATGTACTTTTGAACCTTCATCAAAAAAATCCTGAAAAAATGGGTAAACCTACACATCACAGAAAACATTCTGCATTTTAAAATTTTCAAAAAATTGCAAAAAAAAAAAGTATGTTTTCCCCATGAGGACCAAAAAAAGATGTCCCCGCAAGGTCAAAAATTACTGGTATCCTTATGCCGTAGGGTTTACCAGGTACACATACACAAACACACACAAAGTATGGAAAGGAAATGTGCTAAATGTTTTATTTCCTCAGTTCTGAACAGACAGATATGTTTCAGGATGCAAGAAAAATGGAGTGAGTTCAGTCTGTAGCAGTAATGTTAACATTAAACAATGTCAAATACTTGATAGAGTAGATGACAGAGCAGCCACCAGCAGGTCCCTTTACTATTCTGGTCCTGGAAGAACTCTGTTCCCCTCCTCCCTTCTTGTCTCTTATCCTATTTTCCTTTCTCATAGGAGCCCCTCAACAGCCCTACACTGGAGCCAGGTGCTGTCTCACTCCCCGGAGGCACCCTCTTCCCTTTTCTTTCTCTTTTAGACAGAAAAAAAACATGGCTTTTCTCTTCCGCCCCCACCCTCTGTCTTTCAATCTCTTTCTGTCATCCTTTCTTAACCAGCCCTGGAGAGACATGGTAAAGCTGACGTCTAGAACAGAAAGAGAAAAAAGTCTAATGGTAAGTGTGTGACAACTACACTTGAAGCTTAAAGTGAAAGAAATACTTTGGATATTGTGAAGGGAATAAAAGAGACAAAGGAATATAGTGCATACACTGTCAGTCTTTGTGCTACAATAAAGAAAACTCTGAAGTAAAGACAGCAAGAAAAAGAAAAAGTGTGCATGTTGTCTGGAAGGGTTTAAATAGTGATCTTTGGAATCCCAAAAAATTCCCCAAAAGTTCTGAAATTCCTGAAGAAATAATTTTTAGAATTACAGTTCTCTGTTTGATCTGGGCTTCAAAGTGTTTGGTCCCTGAGTGATACTACACAGAGTGATACAGAATGCTTTCAAAGTCATGATCAAGCCTGGTTTATAGTTGACCTATTGGCCGCTTTTGACTGTGGCAGAGATTATGTTTAAAGCTGTGATGTCTGGTTTGCCCTAGTTTAGAACTGCTGTGCCAACTGGTTTCAGAGTGGTTTTCAAAAGCCACATTTCAAAGCAGTAACATCGTCTGGTCTTGGCACTTTGATTCTGACTGATTTTAGAGCTATGATGTTGAGTTTCTTCTTTGATAGTGTTATTCGGACAGGTTTTAGCGCTGTGGTGATAACTTTTTTAAGAAGGTCTGGTGTCCGTTTAATGCTGAGGTTTACTACAGCTTGGCAATGGGACTAACACACATAAACATGACTGTAAGCCCCACATTGATAAAAGCTGCACCACATGACAGAACACCAATCAATCAGTTTTAAAGGAACAAGAGCATCACTGCAATGACTTTAGACCAGAATACAAAAAAGTGAAACAGTAGGTCTGAAAAGCTGCATAAAGAGGACAGGAAATGATGGAGCTAGACTTAAATTTACTTTCCCACATGAGAACCAGAGCTCAACCTGCTAACAGCTAGGCCACAAATCTGACCCTCACCTCTTTTTGAACAAGACCCTATAGTGCAATTTACAAAAAGGCACAGGACCAATGCAAAGTAGACTGGAAAATGGGCAGTTCTACATAAGAAAGTTGTGTGTGTGAAGGCTAGTTAACACCGCACAACACAACACACTCATCAAACAGGTTCCTGACTCCGACTCCCCACCATCCATACCATCTGAACCACATTAACAACACAGACACACACAACTGTCCACACAGCTGCTATAAATAACTAACTCTCCAGGTAGCCTCTATTAGTCCCAGTATCAGCCTGCTTTTATGAGTGAGGTTCATGCTTTCTTCATGCTCAGGGAGTGAGGTAATTCTTCTTCAACCAGTCCATGGCTTTTCTCAGCAAGAAAGAGAAATCTTATATAAGTAGATTGTTTAACTTAAGTAATTACTTTTGACAAGTATATAATTTATAATATATGTAGTATAGTATCAACACGTCATGCTAAAAAAAAATCTCTGATTCAGAAGATCAGGAAATAAGTGGTGGCTACATTAAAGCTCAAGAAACATTAAGCAAACAAATGAATAGATAAAATAGGAAAAACACATTTTCAGTAAAAACTCCACACACTGATCCAATCAACATTTCTCACTAGAATAATAAAAATAATGGTTGAAATATTCTCAAATAGTTCACTTGCAATCTAAAAAGGGGGAACCAACAAAGGGATGCAAATCCTCCTTCCAGCTAAACCAGCCTCAAATTTCATCACTCCATAAAATATTAAACTGTTCTGGAGATTCTTTGTAATGTCAAAACAAAATAAGTATTTCGAAATAAATATTTATGATTTCAAACACCTTCTCGCCTTCTCTCATTCTTTCATTCCATCACTCCATTAAGCTTATGTGATTAAAAAGATTGTTCAAATGTTTGAATTCTTTCAGTAGGGATCCTTTCCCAGCCTGGACAAATCACTTCACAACAAATGGGAAAAGACACACTCCTCAGTACTGCTATTGTTTCTTAAACTTCTCATTAGTACATCAGAAGAAAAACAAGCGGGTATTGTTGGACAATTCCTGGTTTATTTGCAGACTATCATATTGATGGAATGAAATGCAAGGCAAATGTTAAAACAGAACACTGTTTGGCTTTAAAGTTAAGTGTGGTGAAATCCGAATACCTAAATAAACAACAGGTAAACCAATGAAGTCATTTCAGACTTTGTAACTGTTGTTCAGTGCATTATGATCTCTCCAGCTACAATAAAACCTCCTTCTCACAGTAATAAACATCAAACTGTGTGAACTTTGTGCGTTCCGTGCACCTTAATCTTATTTTCTCCCCTTTAAAACACAAGAGCTAAAATCCACACTTCACAATTTTGTTGCAAAGTCTTTGTTTGCAGTGCAGTATTATGCATGCCATCTTACATGCCAAATCACTGTTTATTGCCATTACTTTCTTAGATATTTGAGAAGAAATCAAATGCATTTCAGCATTTCTCCAGGAACATTCCTGATTCTGAAAGTTTGTGTTGTGTTTGGAAGTCCACATATGAGGATTGGGTTTTAAGAGGCTGTGGCTGTACTCTCCTGCTGTTTAATATTTCCCCTCTCTCTCTCTCTCTCTCTCTCTCTCTCTCTCTCTCTCTCTCTCTCTCTCTCTTTCTGTCACTCTCAGCATTTCTTGCTATCTCTCCAACCCTTAAAAAAATTATTTCGAGACTCCACAACAGCCCTTGACCAAAAGAGGCTTACTCCGAGGTATTTCCAGAGGATTTCTCCTCTCCAAAACGACAGTGCTCTTATGTGTTTACTAGGATGCCAAATCTGAGACAGACTGGCCCTCCCTCCACCCCTCTCTCTACTTCACAATACAGCGCTGTCACCAGCCTGTCAGCCTGCAATGCTTTCAACCCGCCGTGATCTATTACCTACAGAGAGAACTTGCATCTGTTCCTAGCCCTCACACAGTTCTTCCCACCACGTTCAAATAAACCATTTACCCATGTGAGCCGCCAGTGAAAAGTTGATGCGCCTTTTGTCTAAGCACGACTGCTATAACAGTTTCCTTGTTGGGCAAATTCAAGATTCAAACACACAACTTTTTTGCTTGCAATATAAAGACATTAATATTCAAATATATACTTTCAATACACGTTCCGCCTTTAAGATACCAAACGTATTTAGGCTATTTATTTACCCATTGATATTTCCCCTCAAAATGACAGCCTGAACCTGTTTGGAAACCTGATTTCACCTCTTCCTATCATTCAAAGGAATAACAACACAAAATCTCCTCCTCTGGCTTCAAAGGCAGCAGCTGAAACCGTGGAGAGCGTTTTAACAGACATCATTAAAGGGAAACGTGTATTCAGAGAGTGTTTCTCCTTTAATCACGGCTGGTAATAACGCCGCTGGCTTTCATAGTTGGGCTCAAACTGCAGAGTGTTCACAGAGAGTAAACTATTGTTCTTGACGTCACAAAACAATGCCAAGATCGTTTTCAAAGCGCGTGAATTGGGTGGTCTAGTAGCGCGTGTGGCCTCGAAACAACGATCATACTGCAACGCGAATATTACCTACAACCGAATACGGTTAGCTGTCATGTAATATTTCCATTAACGTTTAACTTCTATTCAACATCGACATTCAAAATCTAGCCTACACTCGCGCAAAGAAAAAATTACTAAAATAATTTTAAGTGGTCTTGTGATATAATAAATACATTTTAAAATGACAAATATTCAATTTAGTTTCTCAATTAATTCGAGGTCATAAAATTGCATAGAATTGGAATTCTTTGTTTAACATCATTTTAGATCAACTATAGCACGTCACATCGCAGGACACCGCTAAAACTGCTCGATATCATGTCAACTGCCCATAAGCAATTAATGTAGATCAACAGAAAGAAAAAGAGTTGAATTGCGACCGTTGTAAACGATGTTGTCTTTATCACAACAAAACAAAGTTTTTGAACAGTTAAAATACGAACTTTCAACTGCAAACAGCTTGCTTGCTTCAAAGTGCGCAACATTTCTCCATAAAACTTAATACCCAAACAGTTGATTCTCGTGTCTTTGAATGCAATAAAGAGCGAAGGCGAAGCGCAAAGGTCACTTAGTCCAGCTTTCTGAAACTCCAAAATCTTCACACGTGTGATAAAGAAATTATTAAAGCCGTTGACGTACCCGTGGAGACAGTCCGCAGGTATTTTTCTGCTGGCAGTCCTGCTGTTGTGCACGAGAGCTCGAGCAGTAGTACTTCTGCTTAACCATCCAGTCGTCCAGTCCTTTCCTCGCCAAACATGCGTTAACTACAAAACTATCGCCTAAACAACAAGAAAACACAATTTATACATATGTTTACAACTATTACAGTCTATGTACCAGTTAAACAGTTTTCAAATATAGTTTCTAACGCTTTTCTTTTTGTTTTCGCCAAATGTTTAACGGTGCTGCTTTGTTTTATCAATAAAATAAAAAGCGTTATTATTTGTATAATGAATAAGTGTACTCACCTTCAGGACTCTCCCTCGCTTTACAAATAGCAGCTTTGAAAAGGAAATATATGTCGTATAAATGTAAGCTATTACTCGAAAGAACTATATGACAAGTGCTTTAAAATCAAAGACTTGCTCTACAACACCAAAGAGATGCCGTCTTACCATGTTTGGAATGAAGTTTACCCATTTCTCTGCATCGGAGAGCAATTGAGAAACATCAGAAATGAAAAACAATCCAGAAGGAATGCGATATTTGTGAGCGTCCGTAAAGAAGAGCGCGCGGGCTCCGTACACATCCAGCAACGGCGGAGGATCGAGTGATCTGCAGCTCCAGCGGACGAGACGAGAGGCGCTCCAGCCACTCAGCGAGCGTGATTGACGCCTCGCGCAGGCCGCCTCTCCTTCCTTCTGATTGGACCGAGGCGGCACATGAAAGGGAAGCGGGATTCTTTTGGAGTCTCCAAATATAAAAAGAGCAGCGCAAAGCCCCCCGTGGGCGCCATGGGCAGGAAGGACGTCAGCTAAACACGTCCAGCCGAGCGGACACCAATCGCTGGTTTGGACAAGAGCTGAATAACATTAAAGAGTGAAAAACGATTGACTGGATGAACTGTAAATTGCACTCTGGGCACAATTAGCTTGAAACTTTACTACAATGTAATGTTTAGGCTAGATGCAGAAAACTCACAGATAGAAATGATATGACTGAAATGACTGCTATCTATCTATCTATCTATCTATCTATCTATCTATCTATCTATCTATCTATCTTTATAATATTGCTAAAGCATATAAGGCACTTAGGCCTATAGCACTAAATGATCAACACTGGTAGAAAAAAAGGTCCTTTGGTTAAAATAAAAAATTCAAATGTAGCCTATTAAAATTCAAATAAAAAAAGTAAATATGTAAATGTAGGTCATATATGACATTCAAATACTATTTAGGAAAAATAACTACAACAACTTTAGCGCCTCCAATCCCTAATACCCTTTCTCTCTCCACAGCGCATTAAGAAGCCACAGCTTGACACCGGAACATGCAGGTTACACCACTGATACCAAGAGAGGGAAGAAAGGAACAGAAGTCATCTCTCATACAAATCAGCAGCATAAGATGATTCTTTCACTGTGCACAATGTTCTACCGATGACAAACGCACAGTATGTGTTTGTGGTGAAGCTCACCATGCTTTTGAGAAACCCATTTCTTTGATTCCAACTTGTCTACTGGCAATGGCATCATTTCATTGTTTAAAATGGAAGCAGTCTTGAAAAAACATCCTGCAATATCTATAAAGAACAAGTGCAAGTGCAAACAACTGGCCATAAGCAAGCAAAGTGTGACATAAATAAAGTACTAATATTAGGTGCCAGACATAAACAGACATGCCAACTGAACAAAACGTTCTAATGAAATCTGAAAGAGGTTTGAGAGGGTCTGAAGAAAGACATTCCAGTGGATCACTCTCTACTGTACAAGGAGAGCCTTTCCCAGGACAAGTCGTGCATGTCCTTGGTCTTGGAAAAACTCATCCTGATACAAACATGTGCATATGCCAGAGTGGGGCATCAACACCACAGCAGATTTTACATCCTGTCTCTCAAAGCACAGGATTCTGGTTGGCTTTGAACCGACACACACGTATATACAGGCACAGAGATGAGCATTTTATGTTATTACACCCTGCATACACATATTTTTTCTCTCTCTCTTGCTCAAACACTAACACACGCAAGGGCTGGGAACCAGCCGGCTAGTCGCTTTGACACACTTCCTGTGCTTTGAAGCGGCCAGCGGAGAGATGGCTTTTCCCATCATCGCCTTTGAAGCCTGCGTGAGGAGGAGGTTGTGTGTGTACATGATATGGGGGAAGGGAGGTACTGACATTAATTCATTGTAATGGCTCATCAGTTGTTTTTTTTGCTAAGTGTAGCGGTTTTCTTCAGAAAGTTCTTGTCATTTTCAATATCTGATCAATAAATGATCCGATCTCATAACCCTTCTTCCTGTGGCTCTTCTCATGATGGTCCTGCAGTAATTATGCGGTTACATTCCAAAATGGTCTTAGAAACATAATAAACATAATTCATATTCTATCGCTTTAAATCACCTGTAAACATTTCAGCAGATAGACCGCAAGAGGAGGACAAGGCCAGCAGCTGTGGAGTGTTCAGTGGACACGTGACCGTTGCTTTTTTCTTGTGGGACAAAAGAGTGCTGGGTGTGTGAGAGGGCAGAGGGCAACAGTCCTGCAGTACAGTGCAGAGTCCTGGGACGGCTGCAGAATGGGGCTTTGTAAAGACCCAGCATGCTGTGTGTCAGAAGAAGGGGGCCTGAGACAGTTGTGTGTGTTGGGGGAGGGTGGTGAGAGACAGCAGGCTGGCATGTGTGTAGTGTGTATGCCCACTAGATTAGCACCATGACCCTGTTGTGCAATGAGTGCAGATACAGTCAGAAGATGGGCTTCTCACGTGATGGGTAACACAAACCACCATGGCTACAGCACTATATTATTTACTGCATAATTCCTAAATCTTAAAGGAATAGTTGAAACAAAAAGAATCAAATTTGGTCATCATTTACTCACCTTCATGTCATTCCAAACCTGTGTGACTTTCTTCTGTTCAAGATATTTTGAAGAATGTTTTTGTCCATATAATGAAAGTCTCTGGGATCCACTAACTTTCCACAACATTGGACCCCAATAACTTTCATGAACAAAAAACATTTTGCAAAATATCTTCTTTTGTCTTCTGCAGAAATAGTCATGCCAGTTTGGAACGACATGGGGTGAGTAATTTATGACAGAATGTTTATTTTGGGGTGGCTTAAATCTTTAAGAAAGCCTGAAAACAACCTAATTTAAATATCAAACTTGCTTAAAATCGCTTAAAGGACAAATCATTAAAGGCTCATTGAAGCCCAATATAATGTATGCTGTGCTCTAGGAGTAAAGCATCCTACTGGATAAGCTTATTTTTTTAAAGGTTCGTCTTGTAATTAAAAGGATGCTGATGTGGTGTTTTATCTTGTGGGCTCCTGGTGTAAAAAGGGGAAACTGTGGTGTCCCACTTAAGAATGCCGTTTTATCTGATGAGGCACACACAAACATCCAGACACATACACATACTCCAACACATGTAGGGCTCCTCATAATCAGGCATCACAACCAAGAGTGAATAACACCAGACGTTAACTCTGGCTAATGCAGATGCATTTACACGCACTTTAAAAGCACAATTTCAGTTGAACTAAAGCAATAATAAATACTTTAGTCTGACTGAAATCATACCAGTCTGGTTTTTGTCAATTCAGACTAACAGATCATGTGATTTTAATTTGGCTTCATCCATCGTGTATAGCACGTTAATCGGACAAAAAGTGGCATTTGAGAATGGTTAATGTGTCCTTCATGGTTATTGACGCCCTTTTTGTTCATAGGTCGCAGCAAGCTTAGCTTCATTAGCTTTAATCAACACTTTTTTCTGACCTTTATGTGCACAAAGTAAATATAGCTCTCTCTTACTGATCTAAGAACAATTTTCCAGCCTAAATTCTTAAGCATTACTAGGAAAATCACGAAACCGATCACACGGAGGCGTAAAAGTAAAACTTCTCCCAAAGCGGTTATCTGAGTGTGTGTCCCCTCTCTGAGCTATATGTGCCCTGCACTGGCTGGTTTTGAAGCAGTTGGGGGTTTTTGCCCCATCCAAAATGAGGACACAATTAGAGCGCTGAGCGGAGAACAGTGGGGATCCCTCTTTGAAGTGCGGATCAAATAGAAGAGCCGCATGGTTTTGTTCAGAATGACAGAGCTGGCAAACTCACCACAGCACGGCTAATAGAGAGAGCGCTTTATGATGCTCGTTAATTATCCTTTCTGTCACAGGCCATAGAGAGGAGGAGAGAAAGGAGAAAGGAAGGAAGAGAAGGACAGAGTATGAAAGAAAGCTACTGTAATGGCATTGTGGGTGGACGTAGGTGAGTGGTAGACTGCATGCGGGGAACACTGAGACGGCTGGAGGGAAACTGCATGTGGTGAACAGGAGAAAGACAGACATGATGAGGAAATAAATGTTGCTTAGTAAGAGTTTAAACAGAGTTGGTTGGTTATTTTGAATGAAGCAGATGGTCAGAGACAAAGACAAAAATGGTAAACCAGAAATAATGTCAACAGGAAGAACTAAACAGGAAGCAAAAGTGGAGGGAAGAAACAAAGCAAAGGGAAGCTGGAGATAAACAGTTTCCTGAGATAAGAGGTGCCACCAAGACAAATCCATGCTTGAAAGTGAGATACTCCCCGGGGGCCGCAGCACGGTAAACCTTTAACCACAGCTTCAGAGAAAAAAATCCTGCTCCTGATCCAAACACTGGCCATCCAAAAACATCCTATCCTCTCTCTCTCTCTGTTACTCGCTCTCTCTTAGCTTATTGCTCTCTGAAGTGACATATGTCCTTCAACATAGCAATTTCAACAAGTTTATAAAACATTGGCTAATGAGTATTTAAAAAATCCACAGCACAGTTGCTGAAATAAATTGCAAAAAGTTGCACAAAAATTGCTAAAACAAAGAAAATGTTCTGCGTATTATACTGATCTGAAAACAGCAGAAATTAACCAGATTACTTTGATGTCTTCAGCTGCATTAATATTAAACTAAAAGTCCATAGTAAAGTTGAACGTATACTTGACTTGACTTGTCCGCTGATGTCTGCGCTGTGTGAAGACTTGTGCAGTGCATGTGAGAGTGATTTGAGCGTTTGAAAAGAATGGTCCACGAAAGCATCTATACGAGCTCACGGTCAAAAGAGTTTACTTTGAAAGGCTTAAGCACTCAACCGTGCGCGAGATGCAGCGGAATGCGGAAAATTAAGTATACCTGGTCTTTAAGAGCAGTTTAAATGGCAGGATACATGTTTTTTTTTTTTTTAAGTACAATATTTGACCTTTCACCTTTTACTACATTGTTGGCGCAATGTTGGTGTGGAAGATGCTGTTTTTCTCAAAGGAGTCAAACGGAGGTGCAGATGGCAGTCATCCCTGAATATGTGAAGAAAGAGAGGAAGGGTGATAATATGTCCACGTGTACACTGCATGGAAAACTCAGTAGGATGACTGTGTGTGTGGAATGTCCTCGTAATGAGTTCAGCTATAGCATGAAAAGCAAACAGTACAAAAGAGAAACAGATTTTAGGGAAATATTTTTTCAAGCTCCCATGACACTATAATTTCACTGAACTCCTAAATGTGATTTTTTTTAAATGAAAGGATGGTATAAAACCTTAATTCTAAGTAAATGTCTTGAATTATGTGTCCATGATCTTATAATCAATGCATGAATTAAACAATGTTTACAACTAAGCACAAAGAGACTCTGGAACTTCCTTCTGGAGCTATTTGCAATCTTGACTTTAACTGTTATATGAATGAACCACAAAAAAAACTCACGTGCAAGACGCTATTTCTGCAAGGGGAAGACTACTGCAAGCAACACTGTTAAACATACGCTTTAAAAAAAAATTTAATGAAATGTTTTATTTCTGTTGGTGGTGCGTATGGATCTGTAGATCTGTGATGCAAAAACATTCGGAGAGCAAGCAACAACTTTCGTTTCTGCTCTGATTGCCGCAAGACCACGGCGAACGTGGTTAGTGCGTATTAGAAATCAGGAATGGTGAGATAGCCTAACATTGTGCTTAGTAGGCCTACGCACGATCAAACCAAATTTAGCTGATCAGCCAACGAAGTTTAAATCCCGTCTGCCTAAAGTGCTTCCCATAATGTTTACGCGTTAGTTCAGCAGGCTGAGAATAGGCAGTCTTATGTGTTTGTTCAAACTCGTTCGACGACATTAACATACACTATGAATTAAAGGGGTGGTTGATTATGATTTCACTTTTCTAACTTCAGTTAGTGTGTAATGTTGCTGTTTGAGCATAAACAACATCTGCAAAGTTACGACGCTCAGAGTTCTAAGCAAAGGGAGAAATTTTCTTTTAAAGAAATTGCTTTTTAAGGACTACAACAAACAACTGGTAGGGACAACACGAGCTTCCTCCCAGGTTAGTGACATCAGGAACCCTAAAATTTACATAAACCTCGGGGACGCGATTTAAAGATTACCATAACAGAATGCGCTAATCAATGGCTAGAATATAACTACACATAAGCTACATAAATACATCAACTAACCATTCAGAAATGTTGTCTACATTTTCTTCTTGAGTCTCACCATCTCCAGTTTGAATATAAAAAGCTCAAAGTTTTTGAAATTTTCAGTGCATGTCTGTGTGTGTTTTTAGTGCATGTCACATGAGATGTTGTAGCTCCTTCTGTGCCAGGAGCAGCAGCTCATTTGCATTTAAAGGGACACACACAAAAACGGTGCGTTTTTGCTCACCCTCATAAAGTAACAATTTTAACATGCTATATAAAAATATCAAGTAATAATAAAGAGTATTTTGAGTTAAAACTTCACATACACACTCTGGGGACATCAAAGACTTATTTTACATCTTGTGAAAAGGGCATTATACCACCATTTTAAGCAATCCGGTTAATGCGTTTTTTTGACTAGCTCTGGAAGTGATTGAAAGTGGACGAATTTCCGCAATTATGGATGTAAATAGTGGACGCAATTATGCCAAAATGTCCGTTTTGTCGAGTATCCTCATAAGAGCAGACTGAGCAGTCTTTTAAATGAACTTAAATAGTTGTGAGATCTCTGTCAGCAGCGGCAGAACTTAAAGGGACGGCAGCCAATGAAGTCAGTAAAGTTAAAGCTCCAATATGTAAAAAAAATTCACCACAAGAGGGCGCAGTTTCCAACAATAACAAAGGCGAAGCTTGATGACGCTATGAAGGAGGTGACGATGGGAGATGTCGTTTTTAATGCGTTTTCACCATCTAGCGATGTATCTAAATGGAATTAATGAATCATGATCACGGATGAGGTAATTTATTCGTTTTTGTATTACCTGTATGTCTGATCGTATTATTTTATGTCATCATAATTAATGAACTGCAAGGAACGTGAAATGTTATGCTATATTATCCCGTTACAACTTACAGCTATTTGTCATTAATTCATATCTATTAAAATCATCTTTACTGTAACTATTACGTTACTTGTAGGCTACAATAAAAAAAAAATTTGATTTGCTTACCTGTCTATCAATACACTCGCGAGAGCAGAGTCTCTGTCAAGTCCAAGATTGTCGCGCAGCTCTCTCCATCTCGAAAACGCCTGGCCGATATTTATCTGGGTTTTATTCCTCCGTTTGTCACGTCTGCGTGTATCCGAATATGGACGCTTTCGTTTTGTTGGCACTTCAATACTCGCCAAAGAGTAATCGTGATCCATAACAGCTATAACCATACAGTCTATGGCTATAACGCTATAACCACCACTTCCGCATTTGACCATGTGATATTCCGGTGTGGTGGAATATCACATGGTCCACACCGGAAAAAAAGGATAGTGCGGACATTGCATCACTGAGAGGCGACATTTCTTTTCCGGGACGGACAGTTATTTAAAATCGGAATTTCTCTGAAATAAAAAATCTTTGGAGACTTTTGAGATATTGTAAGTACACAACTGGAGGAAATATATCACACTGTGCAAGTTATTTTCGGAAATTTTATTACAAAATTGTTACATATTGGAGCTTTAATCAAAGAACAAAGGGAACAGAGAAAATTACTCACTGCTCTTGACTAAAGAACTTTTGTAACTTTAATAAGGATTAATCTATATATAATTTAAACTGTTTGCCAACTGTATTCAATTTCTGTAGATTTCCTACCTGTTAGACAAATATTTAAAATATACTGTCTTTGTTTCTACATTAAATTATTACATTATAAAATATATTAAAAACGTAAAGTTTTTAAATGGTGATTAATTACAGAATTAATGATTAATCTAGTTAATTTTTGCAATCGATAAAAATAAATAAAAAAGAAACATGAACAAGTCTTATGTCACATAGACTTATTCATGGCAATTATTCATGGCACACATTAATAGGCAATTAATGTGTATTTAGCCTGCCTCTGCCATCCAGCACCCCCTATTATCACCCCCCAAAACACCCCACTTTCTCACTTTTTTTGAGAAAGTATTAGGTTAGACAAACGAGATTATGGAGTGACAGGAGAAACGTCAAACTATAGCAGCTATGCAGGAAATTAGTTGCATGTGGAAACGATCTGGGAAAACTTGGGGAAACCAAAAATTTTGACCACAGAATGTTGAATGTTGTATTCAAATACAACAGCTGTTTTTTTTTTATATATTCCCATATCAAATTGTCATCTCTTTCTATAAGGTTTGAATCGTTCTCCTTTTCTGTCAATACTCTCTTCTCTCTAGTCAGAACCAATTTGAAGGTTTAAGCTGAAGAGGACGAAGCAATAGTGTATGTTTAGTTTTGTGTGTGTGTTGATCTGGGACCTTGTCCTTTGCGAGAGGAAGTTACAATTTCCTCTAGGATTTAATCAAAATGCCTGGCAGGATCTCTCACCTCTACCTAGAATCCGCGCTCCCCCTGACACATTCAGCAGATGTGTGTGTTCCTTTGCTTGCGTGTGGACTCACCTTCCCTTTTAATAAACCACTTGACTTTTGTGTGACTGACTGTGAGCATGTACGTGCACATGCTCTACTGTCATGACCTGCCATTGGCCTTCTGTGAGTGTTCAGAGGACCTTGAGGAAGAAAAACATGCTTTAGTCTCACGCACAGCCTGGGTTAGCTCTACTGTACTGAATACATGGCACATTCAGCTCTTCTATTTTAAATAGCATTACAGTGCAAAGAATGTTTGTAGAACAATCTGTGTGCATGTTTCAAATTGCCTAACCTGTTCACCACTATGTATATAGAAATCATTTTGCTCAAAGCTAATCCGCCAAACCTTAACCCATAACACAATGAAACAGGAAACATTGTTTGTACTTTACCGTTATTCTGAATTATTTAAAGCTCTTTATCCATCAAAGATAAATCTCAAACGATTAAGAAAGAATTTCTCAAATTTAAATGACACTACTTAAGTCACAAAATTTGTACTACTACAAACTTAATGTAGTTGCAAGTACAGATTCCTACTAAATCTCCTGTATTAAGACCCCTTTTAAATGTTTCTATTCCTATTATTAAAGCGCCATTAGATACAACCTTGTCCAGAGATTTTCAGAACATTTCTTCTTCATGAATTCATTTAAAAAATATATTTTATTCTTCTATAAAGCATTTAAAAACCAAAGACAAAATTAACACATAGGGCCTAATTCTCAGCACACATATTAGCAACAGTATGAGTGTGATTGGAGTCAAACGATCATGCAGTTATTCATATATAATATATATATATATATATATGCTAAATATATTTTTGACTACATTCTCAAGCAGTGTCAGAGTAGTTCTATTGTTTGAAAACTATTTATAGCATTGTGTTCAAAATTACATGAATAGGTGTGATTTTTTTAAGAGATTTGGACTGAAACTGCACACAGGGCTGGAGCCCATTGCACAGAATCAGTTGGACTAATGATTAAAATGTATAAATGTATAAATTTTAATGTATAATTAATGTATTAGACTTCAACATAATTGTAAAATATTCATTAAAAAATGTAAATAATTATTTATAATTTATTATATATTATAGAAAACAGGATTTAGATCAAGTTAGACTGATTATTGTAAATTGTGTCTTGACATTGATGACAATGGGAGAAGAGAACAGGAGAGCATGTCTAAGAAACAGAAGAGACAGCAATGAAAAGAGGGAATGGTGGGAACGACAGATGTATGAGCATAAGAGGAAAGCAAAGGTCTAGTAAGCCAGCTGTTTCATGGCCTAAGAGAATCATTTATTCAGGACATGTTTTGTTCTTCAATGGACAACAGATAGGCCTACTTCATAATGAATAACCAACCAAACGATACTGAGTGTCTCAATGCATGCTTCAGAGTGTGATTGAGAGATTTACTGCTCACCGTAAAATCTGTCTATCTGTCTATCTATCTATCTATCTATCTATCTATCTATCTATCTATCTATCTATCTATCTATCTATCTATCTATCTATCTATCTATCTATCGTTAAATATCTCAGTTTGGCAAATTTGTAAGAGTATCTGTGTGAACAAAATCATTTTACAATTTTACAAAAATCACTATTTGAACAAACTAGTTTAAAATAAATGTAAAAAATGTGGAAATAGAGAAGGCTGATAGTATAATTCTTATTATCATCCATAAACCTGTACTGCTAAAAACTAATAACTGATTATTAAATAAATATATAAAAAGAAGCACCCAGATCTTTGATCAAAAGCAATTTCTTTCTCTCAATTTTCAGTTTCATCTTCGGTTGCAATATTGCCAAAGCATCAATGACAATTAAAATAAAAGAAAAATAGCAATAAAATTCAAAGGGTCCTTGTTTCTAATGGTGTGGCATTCCAAAAATGTACTGGTTGCATGGCCTTCCTCTCCTAATAAAGGTTTTTTTATAGTGTAAAAAGTTTGTTCACACTTTAGATTAGGGTCCAATTCTCACTGTTAAATAACTATTAACTGTTGACTTTTGCCTCAGTAAACTCCTAATTGCTGTTTATTAATAGTTAGTAAGGTAGTTGGTAAGCTTAGGATTAAGGGATGTAGAATATGACCATGCAGAATAAGGCTTTCATATGAGCTTTATAAGTACTAATAAACAGCAAATATCCTAATAATATGCATGTTAATAAGCAACTATAGTTAATAGTGAGAATTGGACCCTGAACAAAAGTGTTACCAAAAGTTTCTAGATTAGTAAAATGTTCTTCAAACTCAAAATGGCTCTTCTGGCATATCTGTGAAAACTCCTCTTTGGAACCTTTATTTAAGAATGTAGTATAATTTGCATTTGTTCAGTTTCAGACAGAACAGGGAAGATACTCCATACTCTCTCGTTCTCTCTGCTGGTGAGATGGTGCATTTAAGCGCTCTGAGGAAAGTCTCCATGAGCTCACTAATACACACAGGGTTCACTGACCCTTGAAGGAAAGGTCACTATGCGATGCCCTGATGTCCAGCATGAGCCCACCCAACTGAGTGATCCTTGAGGACATACACCCACACACACACACTCCCTGGAGTGGAGAAGAGAAGAGAAGAGAAGAGAAGAGAAGAGAAGAGAAGAGAAGAGAAGAGAAGAGAAGAGAAGAGAAGAGAAGAGAAGAGAAGAGAAGAGAAGAGAAGAGAAGAGAAGAGAAGAGAAGAGAAGAGAAGAGAAGAGAAGAGAAGAGCTTTCCTCATCCAGGAGGATGATGCAGTGATTGATTGATTTGGTTTTCCTATGTGATGATCCAGTAACAGTAATTTGGCATGGTGTTTATAGCGAGCGAGAGGGCAGGAGGGATGCGTGAGAGAGTGCGTGTGAATGGAGGGGAGGAGGTGTGGGAGGATTCTTCTTAAGGGCCTGGTGATGTCATCTGAACCCGAGCATTAGGTTAGTGTTGTGTTGCCCCTTCAAGGCCTGGGAAAATGTTCCTCGGAGTGCGACAGTGTCTCTGTGTGTGTGTGTGTGTGTGTGTGTTAGGTCATGTGTTTGTGAGAGTGTGTGCCTGTACTAAGGGAAAACAAAGCCTGAACAAAGAAACAATGCCATTCAAAGTATTCCCTGAAGATGAGGGAGGGAGAGAGAGGGTAAGAGAAAGGAATGTGGGAAAGATGGAAAGGGAAAATGAGACATGGAATGTGTGTTTGTTGAGATGTTGAGGGCTGGTTGTTCTTTCATACAGATGTTGGTTTACTATTAAATGCTCCAAAAAATTGATACCAGACCAAAAAATGAATAAATAATAAATAAAAAAATCTCGAATGCTTGGGATGAATTAATGAAATGTAAAATAATGAACAAGTCTGTCCTTCTCAGGGTTTCACATGTAAAAGAGGAGGGGGTGAGGTCTGAGCTCTCCGGACGTGGTCGTGATGCTAACCAGCCCCGATCTACCATAAAGAGAGACTGAGTGTGAGTGTGTGTGTGTGTGTGTGTGTGTGTGTGTGTGTGTGTGTGTGTGTGTGTGTCAGGGCCTTCTCTGCCTTCTCAAGGTTTTCTTCTCATGTCTCAGCTGCGTGGAGGAGAACATCTGGAGAACGTATGGGCCTGTTCTATTAGGCCTGATTTTCCCCCTTTACGTCCACTCTTTTTCTCTTTCCCATGATCACTCCACTTCAATCCTTCTCATACTGCTAGATGTTTTTCACCATCTTTTTCTTATTCACCAAAAATAATCTATCCATAATCTATCTAATTTAAAAATACACAAACACGCACACACACACACACACACACACACACACACACACACACACACACACACACACACACACAATATTCTAAGAAATGAAAAATGGCATCAAAGCTGTCTAATTTTGTACTCTGCAATGAGTCAGGTTAGATAAATATTGAATTTGAGATGAAAACGATGCTAGACGACGTATCTGTGCAATGGCATGCACTGTATAAAAGGTCCTAGATCACATCATTTTCACAACTATCAACTTTTTTTGAAAGTTTTATGGAGTTTTTGCATACTGAAAGGTTTTATTTTTTTTCAGAAAGATGTTTCATCAGTTGAAAAATCAATATCTTGATAAACAACAATCCACTGAACGTGCTCTATCCCTCATAGCCTTGTTTTCATTCCTGTCAAAATATGGCGCTACCCTGACTAAGGTCTGTTGTGACAGACTTTTATATGATGATTTAAAATGTACCCGGAACAACAACCCTGTTGGTCCTGGAACCTCATTTCAAACCAATTAGGTTTAGATTGGGATCGTCTTAGAGCTTAGAACATTTTTATCAACCTTTTATCATCTGTTTTTAAAGGTGAAGTTAGTAATTCCTGTGTTATTAGGATCACTAAAAAAAATTATACACATCATCTATGACGTAACATTAATGAAAACTTGCAGGACTTGCATGCAGGATCAAAATAAAATGTGCTAAAAATAAAAAGTAATCAGTCACTAAAGAGATTTATTCCATGTATAGGCTACATCAATCTATATAGGCCTAAATTATTCAGCGGTTATGATTAAGCCAAATTATGTGCTTCATGGTACTAAAAAAAAAAAAAAAGAATCACAAAACAAAATTAAATACTTTTATGTATGCCAAATAAACAGAAATTACAGTTATTTAAACTCCATCTCAGCCAGCCGGTTGCCTTTTTGGTCTTTTACTGAAACAGTATATAATATGAACTAATAAAAACAGTAATGACTGGCTCTGCAGTCGAAGTTGACCTTTCCAGTGTTTATAACAATCCATCAAGTTATCCGCAATGTCTTATGTTCTCTCTTTTCAAAGGCTCCTGAACTTTGATCCTTCCCCATTAACTCTGCCATAATCCCAGATGAATATTCTAATATACCGATATGAGTTCAAACCCTCTCACTTTATGTTAAATCAGAGGAATGCTTTTCAAAACATCACTCCCTGCCAAACTGAAAATGGAAGCCAGTCAGCCATGAAAAATAAAGAATGCAGGAAAGTGAGCGAGAATGTGACCAAGAGATGCAGAATGGAAGAAAAACACAAGAAGAATTATGAAGATGTTTTTTTTTTGTCCTTTTTCTTTTTTTTACATTCAGAATTCCAAGGATCCTGCGAGTTTGATCATTACACTGGGAAAGAACTTACTGGCAACTACTGTAATTTATTGTATAGTTTTACATTCTATGTCACTTTGTCACTTTTTCTTATTATGTTTATTAATTTAGCAGATGCTTTTATCCAAAGTGACTTACAAATGAGGAACAGTGCAATCAATTTATCATACGACACAACAATATATGCTGCACTGAAGTTTCAAGTTTCAAGTGTAAGTTAGAGTAGCTAGAGCAGAAGTGAAATGAAGAAATGCAAAAACGCAAACTATCGTTCAAAAGTTTTAGGCCGTTAATTTTTTTTTTTTTTTTTTTTAAAGAATGTTTGCTCTTATGCTCACCAATGCAGCATTTATTAGAACAGAAATACAATAAAATCTGTGATATTGTGAAATATTATTACAATTTTAAATTACTGTTTTATATTTTAATATATTTTAAAGCTTAACTATTCCTGTGATTTCCTTCAGAAATCATTTAATATGATGATATGATATGTTTCTGCTCAAGAAACATTTCGTTATCAATGTTAAAAACAGTCGTGCTGCTTAATATTTTTTTGGAAACCTTGATACATTTTATTTCTGGATTCTTTGATGAATAAAAAATTCAAAAGAACAGCATTTATTTTAAATATGGAAATGATAAATGTCTTAAATGTCACTTTTGATCAGTTTAGTGCATCCCTGCGGAATAAACATAATTTGAGGTATTTAAAATGGTAGTGTAGATACCAAACATGAATCTTGTCATAATTCTCAGTATTTGGCCACTCTGGTACATTTTAAAATATAATTTCAATAGCGCAATCCGTTCAGTATAACAGGCTCATACTGCAATGTACTATACAATATGCAATGCCCATACTACATACTAATTCTCACTCCACACCAAGCAATGCTCTGTTCTACAAAGTGTGTTGAGTCTGTTTCCCGGGTTCTCCCAGTTCTCTGGCTGCTGTTGCTGCCCCACAGCAGGTTTATTTAGTGGAGGTCTTTCTAGCAGGTTTAATAACCCTCTGAAGCCCTTTCCCAGCCGTGAGTGTTCTGAGGATTTTTCACTGGATGTGTGCGTGTGTGTAATTGAGAGCAGACGCTGAGGGGCCTGTGGCCTCTGCGTGTTTCCACAGTGATGTCAGCTCTGGCGGTCTGTGGGCGATGGGGAAATGTGCGGCAGAGCGGAATGTCTGGGAGGACGCACTCTCTCTCTTTCTGTATTGTTTCCTATATCTGCTATTGTCTCTGTCGAACCATGCAACAAGTTCATCTCTGACGCATTCTCTTGTTTTATCGCTACCTTACTTTAAAAAAAAAGAAAGAAAGAAAAAGAAGAGTAGACTATTACGCAACAATTGACAGTTGTTTGGAAAGAGCATCTTGTCAAATTAAGGGCAATTATGTCTGACTGCTGAGGCTGTAAATCTGCTCCTGTTAGGATATTTGTGTTCCACATACTTCACTGTAATATGAGATATTATTCCACCATGCACAAGTGGGATTAGTGAAGAAAATTAATACATACAGCCAAGCTTTTGGTATTCCCTTAATGTGACAAACCCTCTCGACTAAGCAGAGCGGAGACCTTAAGGGGAACCAATAAACACTGCCTTAATTACTCTCTCTCTTGTTTCCACTCTGTGATTTTTAAATTTAAATATCTCATTAGGCTCTCTGTAGACTGCAGAGCTCAAACTGTAACAGGGATTTAAACACACACAACATACAGATGAACACATGCATCCAGACATGCACACGCTCCCAGCGTGCAGCGCATATCATCTTCTGTTTCTGCCCTGACCCATTTCAGCATGCTTTGGATCATTTGCATGTGAGGATGCAGGAGATGAATGCCAAAATCAACATCAGTTATAGCTGTCATCATCTAGCAGCCAAAACAGCTGCGGCTTTGAACGGCACTGCAGAGGCTTCAAACACGGGTCCCTTTAAAGCACAGCTCTATACAGACTAAAGGCCAGGCTGTTTATAGACCACATATATCCTTTCTACCACAAACATAACCAGTATGATGACCTCTGTGGAAGATTACATGAACTAATACATGATTATTAAAATGTGGAGTGACACTTTGTTAGTGATAAAAAAAAAACAATGGTGTTTGTCTATGTGTGTACATGAAAGACTGATCTCACTTTTTAAAAATGAGGTGTAGATAAAGGTTTGTTTTGAACAAAAAACTTTCTTGATTTAGTAAGATCTAATCTCTTATCTGTCTGAACTTAGAGAAGACAGGTTTTTGTATTAGTCTGTCTGGAAACTGAAAGTTGTGGTATCCATCCAGATGATGTTTGACTAATCACAGATCAAGTTTCCCAGGTTAGTGGCATCAATCCTTTGAAAAATACTCTTTTTGTTTTATAGGAAATAAACTGCTAGATATCCACGAGCATCACTATATAAGCAGCTGGGTTTTTAGTTATGAAGTGGCCTGTACTTATTTTGTACAGTACTGAAAACAACTACGGGCAACTTCACAGTATCTAGATATTTTCCCCTATTTTTCAGCATGCTTTCTGTAAAATCGTTCACAAAGCCTGCCACAGCACTATTCAAATACATGTTTGTTTGTTTTTTCAATGGCCTAATATTGTGTTATCTCAGATATATCCAGAAAGAAACCTCACCAGCAAAACAAAACGAAGTGTGATTGATCGCTTTACATGTCAATCAGTCCTTGCACAGAATAAGCTGCTAGACTTTTTGTTTGCTTGTTTAAAGTCAAAGTTCCTGCTACGTGAGACTAGACAAAACTCCAATGTCTCCCTATACATACCAAGAAATCAGCAACTATTGCATGTTTTGCTGCATTTTTGAAAAAGAGTATAATTATGCATAAACCTCATGTTATAAAATTCAGACTTCCGATGGTCAGCAGACCCACATTGAGAAGGTTTAACAATGGTTTAGTCTACAAATTCATTAGTAATCTTTCTTCTGAACCACTACAAAAGGTGTTACGAGGTGGTGATTTCATATCAATTTCAACAATGTGAATCATACAAAAACTCACGATTATTAGGAAAAAAGTAAGCATAACATAACTTCAATGGGGCTTAAGCAGATCGTACGAAAACGTACAAATGAGATCATACAAATTGCCAAAATGTGAAATAGTTATGAATTTCCAAGAGATCAGCTCCCATGTCAACTCTATGTCTGACAACAGCACGGTAACATGTCAACTAGATTGTAGCCTATATGAAAGAATGTACTTTCAGGAGTATATTGCGGAAATGACAAAGTAGCATAGTACCATGAGTGGTGCATTATATTCCACAAGAAAGAAGGTATTTTATAGCACATCAAAACGCTAAAATAAGAAACAGCATGTTATGAAGCAGGAAGTGGCATTGCAGGGAGAGAAGAGCAGGTTTCTCATCTAAATGGCCTCCTTCAGCACAGCTCTTTACTTAAAAGGACGGGTAATTTAAAACATTAGAATGAGAATTAGAACAGGATGAGAGGAGAAAAGGCAAAACCCAAAGGCTAAATGTTCAATTGAGCCCACAGAGGAGGGAGGGAGAGGGACAAGATTTCCAATCCTCTTTGATGTGAATTCTTTAACTGAGGTCTGCTCAGCGACCACTAGACAGCAGCTTAGAATTGCCTTCTTTAGAGTCGCTCTGCTCTGGATGGTCAATGTAATTTTGAGCCACTTGGCCTGCTGTGATCCGCCATGCCTCCATCACAGATCCTAAGAATCTAAGAAGAATCTAAGGTCTGACTGATTTCATCAATACCGACTGAAGCGCGGAGCTAGAAATCAGAGAGCGTGCTCATCTGCAATGAGCTGCCATGCCAGCTGACAGCCAGCACTGTTGAAAGCACTTCCTTATGCTGACAGTCAGTCGCGGTGACTAGCTGCTAATAGGTTGAACATTTCATTCTCTCCTCTGTGCTCTCTGTTTTCTCTACTTTGGCACTTTTGAGGTTCTTTTCACATCGCTGAGGTGCAGTAAACGCAAGTAAATAATGACAAGTGCTTACACAACAACAGCTAAGCGAAAAAAGTGGAACATGCTCAGTTGATAAGATTATTTATAAGGCAATTACTTGGTTGGCAGCTTTCTGGAAACCCAGTTTTTTAAACATATCAAAAACCCATTGTTCTTGTCGGAATTATTTATTTGCGAAGCGCATATCGGTTTTCAAACTACAGACTAAAGTATATATTTCTGTGTTTATGCTCAAATGCATCACTTTTATTCCTTCCTATTTTGGACTACAGAAGACCAGACAGGTTGTTCTCCATGTTGTGGGGAGTAAACTGCAACCTCCACTCTGAATCAGTCCTGGAGATTACAGAAATATTTTGTGTTCAATTCATGTTGAGTTCACTCAATAGCAAATGCTACTGTTCAAAAGTTTGGGATTAGTAAGCATGGTGCATTAATCAAAAGTGTCAGAATTTGTTTTATTATTTTTTTACAAGATTTTGTCAAAATAAATGCTGTTTTTTTTGTGCAAATTAATGCAATTCTATAAAACTTTCTATTTATTAAAGAATCTTGTAAATGATGCATGGCCGTTACTGCATACAGTGAGGAAAATAAGTATTTGAACACCCTGCTATTTTGCAAGTTCTCCCACTTAGAAATCATGGAGGGGTCTGAAATTGTCATCGTAGGTGCATGTCCACTGTGAGAGACATAATCTAAAAAAAAAAATCCAGAAATCACAATGTATGATTTTTTAACTATTTATTTGTATGATACAGCTGCAAATACGTATTTGAACACCTGAGAAAATCAATGTTAATATTTGGTACAGTAGCCTTTGTTTGCAATTACAGAGGTCAAACGTTTCCTGTAGTTTTTCACCAGGTTTGCACACACGGCAGGAGGGATTTTGGCCCACTCCTCCACACAGATCTTCTCTAGATCAGTCAGGTTTCTGGGCTGTCGCTGAGAAACACGGAGTTTGAGCTCCCTCCAAAGATTCTCTATTGGGTTTAGGTCTGGAGACTGGCTAGGCCACGCCAGAACCTTGATATGCTTCTTACCGAGCCACTCCTTGGTTATCCTGGCTGTGTGCTTCGGGTCATTGTCATGTTGGAAGACCCAGCCTCGACCCATCTTCAATGCTCTAACTGAGGGAAGGAGGTTGTTCCCCAAAATCTCGCAATACATGGCCCCGGTCATCCTCTCCTTAATACAGTGCAGTCGCCCTGTCCCATGTGCAGAAAAACACCCCCAAAGCATGATGCTACCACCCCCATGCTTCACAGTAGGGATGGTGTTCTTGGGATGGTACTCATCATTCTTCTTCCTCCAAACACGTTTAGTGGAATTATGACCAAAAAGTTCTATTTTGGTCTCATCTGACCACATGACTTTCTCCCATGACTCCTCTGGATCATACAAATGGTCATTGGCAAACTTAAGACGGGCCTTGACATGTGCTGGTTTAAGCAGGGGAACCTTCCGTGCCATGCATGATTTCAAACCATGACGTTTTAGTGTATTACCAACAGTAACCTTGGAAACGGTGGTCCCAGCTCTTTTCAGGTCATTGACCAGCTCCTCCTGTGTAGTTCTGGGCTGATTTCTCACCTTTCTTAGGATCATTGAGACCCCACAAGGTGAGATCTTGCATGGAGCCCCAGTCCGAGGGAGACTGACAGTCATGTTTAGCTTCTTCCATTTTCTAATGATTGCTCCAACAGTGGACCTTTTTTCACCAAGCTGCTTGGCAATTTCCCCGTAGCCCTTTCCAGCCTTGTGGAGGTGTACAATTTTGTCTCTAGTGTCTTTGGACAGCTCTTTGGTCTTGGCCATGTTAGTAGTTGGATTCTTACTGATTGTATGGGGTGGACAGGTGTCTTTATGCAGCTAACGACCTCAAACAGGTGCATCTAATTTAGGATAATAAATGGAGTGGAGGTGGACATTTTAAAGGCAGACTAACAGGTCTTTGAGGGTCAGTGCCCGGTTGCATAAAGCACCTTAAGTGTAATTTTCCCTTAAGTTCGCCCTTATGTTTCCCTTAAACCTAAGGGTGTTGCAGAAAAAAAACCTTAAGTGTTACTTAAGGGTTTCTTTAAGTGAAACGTCATAAACACTTAGAATTTCCCTTAAATGCTGTTTTTTCACTTAAGTAATCCCTTAAAAAGCATTAAGTGTTGCATAAAACCCCTTAACGGTCATTTCCCTAAGTATAATGTAAGGTTTGGAAATCGTAACCTTAAGAGTAACGCGGACAAAAATAAGACGACATGGCTGAATTTATGGAACCAGCTGAAGATCATTATTTGCCAAGAAGAATTTTTAGGGATAGAGAGAACCCTTTGGACCATCTTAGCAATGAAAAATTGTTGCAAGAATAGCTACCGATTTGATCGACGCGCAATATTTGACATCGCTAACAAACTAGACAGCGACCTTGACCATGTCACACATCGCAACCACTCTTTACCTGCGGTGTTACAACTGCTTATAGCACTCCGTTTTTTTGCAACTGGGAGTTTTCAGACGGTAGTGGGAGATGTTTTCCACGTGCATAAATCGGCTACCATTCAATAAATGTACAATTAGTGTGTATCGGATCTTCAGGTGATATTCTCAATTCATTCAGTTAACGGACACTCTGAGGTAAAGTGACTGCAGACTTAGCAACGATTATATTTAATTGTACAGTACAGTCATAACATAACGTACAGACATTATCTTAATTCCATAATGACCTTAAACAACAATATTGCTGTGTCCATAAACTGAGAAAGTGCGCGTCCGGTGTGTGATACCTCAAGTTGTCCTAGACGCGACGCGGCATGTTAGTGTTTTGCGTATCTATGGCAACAACAGACTTTTATAACGTGAATCCAGGATCGCTGTCGTGAAACACTTAAATGTTTCTCTTACCTAAGAGAACCGTTTAAGAGATTATATGCAACACCCTTAAATTATTCTCTTAGGTAAGGGGAAATCGCCCCTTAAGTATCATACTTAAGGGAAAAACTTAAGGTGCTTTATGCAACCGGGCACATAATTCTAGCTGATAGACAGGTGTTCAAATACTTATTTGCAGCTGTATCATACAAATAAATAGTTAAAAAATCATACATTATGATTTCTGGATTTTTTTTTTTAGATTATGTCTCTCACAGTGGACATGCACCTACGATGACAATTTCAGACCCCTCCATGATTTCTAAGTGGGAGAACTTGCAAAATAGCAGGGTGTTCAAATACTTATTTTCCTCACTGTATATACCAGGCAACACAACTGTTTTCAACATTAATAATAAGAAATGTTTCTTGAGCAGCATATCAGCATATTAGACTGATTTCTGAAGGATCATGTGATATTGAAGACATGAGTAATGATGCGTAATGATGAGTAATAAAAATATATTACAATAGAAAACATTTTAAATTGCAATAATATTTCACAATATTACTGTTTTTACTGTAATTTTGATCAAATAAATGCAAAAACATTTTCAAATGTGTTAAGGACACAAAACTTTTGAACGGTACTGGACATCCAGCATCTAAAATCCTAAAATAATCATAAAAACAAAGAGAACAACAACAACTTTACATCTCAAACAGAGCTCAATTGTTTTTGCAGAATAATCAATGTATGTGCTTTCATAAAATGACAACTAAAGTTTTCTGCCCTTATCTGGGCAAGCATACTAATGACACTTAAGCAGTTGTGGGCAGGATTTACTCGGGTTGAGTGTTCTTGGGAGTGGTCCCGTGGTTCCCACAGTTTTCTGTACTACAGAGAGAGAAAGAAAGAAATGGAGAGCAAATGAGACAGGGAGAGACAGGAATGTTCCCAGTCTCCCATGCAGAGAATGGGGCAAAGAGAAAAGAAACGCATTAAACTTCCACACAAACATGCAAGAAATCTGAAAAGAATTTGCGTGCCTCCTCTGGGTGGCATTTGCACATTACTGGCTAATGAAACTCTGCCGTGTGCAACTCGGTGCTTTGGAGTGCAGCCCTAATGCTAATTAATTGATTCCTAACAAAACTGCATGGCAATTACAACATTTCTGCAGAGCCGAGCTCCAGTGCGCCGGCATGTTCAACATTTATAGCATAACCTTCATTTGAAGAGAAAGAAGAATTTGAGATGTCTCAAAACATCTTCTGCTCATTAGAAGGAAATCTGTTGAGTCGTCATTAAGGGATTTCTTCCCACCTTTTCCCTCTTTCCCGTTCACCAGAAAGCCAACGGAAATAGCAGAAAAAGAGCGCTTTATTTCCCTGAAGTAGCCTGTAAGTGGAAAGCTCCAAAGACATTTGTTTTAAGTTGTAAATGGTCAAGCATTCAATATTATTCTTTATTTTATATGAAAAGGATGAAACTTTAAAGGCTGTTTTTATGCTAATGCAAAGCTTAATTGGCATTAGCAAAATTGCTGTGGCATGCTGAGGGGCTGTGAGATTAGCTAGAGAGAAAGAGCGAGATAAAACCTTCAAAAGGCCTATTTCAGAGGAATTATGGGTTTCCTTTGAACATCTTCCAAGATTTAAATACATTAAAAGCCTGTTGGCATACATGTAAATTAAGCAGTACCAAAGCGTTCCAAAGAATTCATGCCGAATAATACCAAGGGTGGGAGGACAAATAAGAAAGGGCCCGATCACAGGGGAAGTGCAGCCAGCGATCCCTCCATTGCCTGGAATCCCTCTCAGCTCATTCATTCTTCCTCCCGTTGTCCATCGCTCTTTCTCTCTCCTTGTCTGTCCGCAGGCCAAGTGGCTTAAGAGATGAAAAGGCAGCAGAGTGGTGAGCGATCCCAGAGAGGCAGATACATCTGAGCCCACAGCTCAATGACAGAGTATCACAAACACACACACACACGCTATCAGACACAAAAACCCATTTAACACCACTCAGTCAAGAGCAGTCACAGCAAGCATTGCAGAACATGCACACACAGTCTCTTCAAACAGGAGTTACCTGATCTGAATCTGACCAATGAACACAGCTCTAGGATGTAAGGCATATGCATGTGAGTATCGCTGTCCCCTAGATCTATGTACCAAAGCCTTACCAAATGTAAAGCTTATTTTTATACACACACACACGCGAATCATCTGTTCCACTCTCCCATTGACTCTCCCACTGTCAATACAAGATCTCGACCAAACATTTATACATCTCTTGAAGGAAATAAACACTGTGACTTTGCATAAGGTTGTCGACACAATGCTACGATGAATGCACACTGCAATCAATGCTAAAGGCTTTAAAGGGATAGTTCACCCAAAAATTCAAATTAGCCCATGATTTACTCACCCTCAAGTCATCCTAGGTGTATATGACATTCTTCTTTCAGACGAATACAATCGGAGTTATATTAAAAAAATGCCCTGGCTCTTCCAAGCTTTATAATGGCAGTGAATGGCCGTTTCTGTTTTGAAGTCCATAAAAGTGCATCTATTTATCATAAAAGTGCTCCACACGGCTCCGGGGGGTTAATAAAGGCCTTCTGAAGCGAAGCGATCAGTTTGTGTAAGAAAAATATTAATATTTAACACGTTACAAAGTAAAATTCATACGCAGTCTTACTTATGCTTAAAGCGCCAAAGAAAACGTAGAGTTTTATCAATAGTACATTGCTATCATACACAGATGCTACCATCTTCTTAGCCTTTAACTATTAAGCATTATTAAAGCATTTCACTGCAACCTTTGCATCATGTTGCACAGGATGTTAAAAAGTAAGAGTTTTAGACCTCTCTAATCACACAGAAAGAGAAACACACACAGAGGCATTGTGCTTCATAGACGGATTATCTCATTTTGACACCATATACAAAACAAAGACACAGAATCTTTACCAGCCTGAAATACTTCAGATGTGAGTAATGACATCCTTAGCCTGTGACCTCTATCAGAGGCCTGAAAGGAATAGCACGCATTTTAAGCTCCTGTGTTAGCAGTTACCTCACCATAGCACTTCAATGCTAATTTCATCAGGACAACAACAAACAGATACCTACATAAGAGGAAGAAAGAAAACATTAATTTGGTGGGTCATTAGCAACATTGCAAAGAAAGTTAACAGCTGTCCAAACATACAACGCTATCAAACACCCTCCCTCATTCTCACACATACTCACTGATATACAAATACAGGCTACTGATGATATTTAAGTTTTGGAGTTTTGTAAATGTGTGTTCTATACGAGGTTCTACGAGCGACTGAGTCAGAGACTTTCATTTCCAGACTTGCTGGAATCAG
Organism: Abramis brama; assembly: GCF_963993115.1. Taxonomy (NCBI): domain Eukaryota; kingdom Metazoa; phylum Chordata; class Actinopteri; order Cypriniformes; family Leuciscidae; genus Abramis; species Abramis brama. Next base: position 30,169,094 of record NC_139965.1, read on the forward strand.
ATGAGCAGTGATTGAAAAGGCTCGGACACCTCAAACAGGCCATAGCAGTTGATATAAAGTTAAGAAGATTTAGATCAAAAGGTTTGTGAGGAAAAAAATTAAAGGGCAACTCAAATGAAAAAGACTGCCTTCGCAGTTTTTAAGCTGCGTGAGTTTCTAGACTGATGTAAGACTCATAGCCTCTGAGAGATGAAAGAGCAGATTGTCCGGTAGCGAGCGCAACATTACATCCTGCTCTGTCTGACCATATAGCCAGCTGAGAGAAAGCCTGGCAGAGTTTGTTCATAGATGTGCTGTGAGAGTGGCCCATTACAACTGTCAGAGTGGGGGGATTTGTATAATGTTAATTATTTTGGCTTATGATGAGTTCACTGTGTGCACTGAAGCCTTGTTGTTTGACTGGTGTCAAAGGGAGGACAAAGAGGATGGTGAATCTGCTTTCTTTTAAAAACTTAATGAAAAAGAATTCAATTAACTTTTTCTCTTCTCTTTGTTCAGGACACCCCTTTTCACATATATTTATTCCCCCTTCAAAGTACCCTTTAAAAACAGCTGGAGTGCTTTAAGATGTTCTCAAGCACCCGGTGAGTATGAGACAGCTAATTGGTCAGCTCTTGCTGATCTTTTATCACCAACAGAACAAGCATCAAACAAAATCAAATCAAATAAGAGAAAAACAAACATCAAGCAGCAAGCTGAAATCATGGGGTATGTAGAAAGGAAAGCAGCAGCACAGGGACTCAGCCGGTGCTTGCAGGTGGCTAATGGCTAAAGCAGTCTGGACTCTGGAGTCATATTGATACCGTTTACAGGCCCAGCTGTGCAAATGACAGCTAAGTTAATTAGCCCATGCCGAGCTTTTACGCTAAGCCAAAACATTTAGCACAGTATGGTGAATATTTCATATTGATTTGGATGGATTTGCTAAGATTGTATTTGGTTCGTATCAAATTCCAGTTTGTCAAATATCACATTTGAAGAATGTCAAATTAAATAGCTAAGGAAATTATGTTGATTTATCTTGGTTCAGCCAAACAAATTTAAATTCTGTCATCATTTACTCACCCTCATGTCCTTCCAAACCCATAAGACTACATGGCTAATCTTCAAAACACAACTTAAGATATTTTTAATGAAATCAATCTAACCAAAATTTCGACGATTCAAAAAGTTTATAAAAACATTGTAAATGTAATGTATATGAATTGTGTGGTCATTCTGAGCACTTTATATGATGAACAGATTTATTTTAGGTAATTATTCACATAAAAACAAATAAAAGCAGATGCACATAGTGCACATCAAATATGGTAAAAATGCTTGATGCATGAGAAACAGCAATGTTTGTTCTCGAGCATCAAACAGCTGCTATATGTGTCTATTAATGTTCATAAGCCTAAAATAACAAGTTCATCATATAATGTGATAGTGTCTCTTCAGATGACCATCCGACCTAAATCCGATAGTTTCTAAATCCTTAAATGATTTAAGTTTAGCAATGACGCTAAGCTGGAAAACGCCACCAGTGACCACAGAATTTGTTCGGCAAATTTAAAAAGTTGAATCAAATATGACATCAATCTTAATTTTATATCTTTTAGTAATTATAATATATTTATAAACTAAATTCTTGGAGCAGAGTTTAACAATAGTTTCTTCTCACTAAGAGCAGATTTGATTATGTAAAGTGCAGAATAAATACCTCCAATAATTAATTAACGATTCAGTAATATAAAAAGGAAAATAATTAAAACACGGCGATAATAACAATCATTTATCACAATTAGCCTAAGTAACAAATGCCATGAAACTATAAACACTGATGAGTGTTTTCACAGTTGCATTCTTATAAAAATTGTTGAGCCAGATGGAATGTTCTGCTCAATAGCTTCATTTTAAAGAGGTTTGAACAGGTCTCTCGCAGTGCCAACATGTGCGTGGTCAGACATATGATACCTATACAAACACATACACATATGGGACATATTAGGATGAATTAAAGGATTACTTCACTCAAAAATGAAAAGTTTGTCATCGTTTACTCACCCTCATGTTGTTCCAAACCTGTAATATTAGGCAGAATCGGGTGTAGTTGGTATTTTAGCTATGGAGGGACAAGACGGCCATTTCCTTTTTTTTTATGCCATTCAAAAAAAAAAAAATCAGTAGCCTAACCCATCCCCAGCAGCATATGGCAAAAATAAACACAAAAACACTGGATGTTTAAAAACAATTAAATGTTTAGTATTTTTTGGAAACTGGATTCAGTTTCCAGCTAGTAAAAAAAAACAGATTGGTTTTACAGGATTTAGAAAAAAAGTAACAAACAAATCACCCAAAAATCATGTTTAATTGCCAAAGTCATAGTGAAGGACAACACTATACAAAATCCTGAAGAGAGATCCAATCAGATTAGTCTAAGGGCCTAGTCCCTCACATTACTAATCATAATACTTTAGTAGTTCACTCACTAATATTGGCACCCTTGGTAAATATTAGCAAATGCGACTGTGAAAATAAATCTGCATTGTTTATCCTTTTTATCTTTCATTCAAATAATTCACAAAATTCTAACCTTTCATTGAAGTAAAATAATTGAAAGTGGGGAGAAACTCACATTATGAAATAAATGTTTTCCATTCACATGGATCTGCGAAAACAACTAAAAACGGTGTTAGTGAAAAAAAATGTTGCAACGTGATCTCTACCACACGTACATTTACTTATGTTTTATACACACAGAAACGTACTAATGTATTTAAAGCACTAAAACGTAAAATATTTACGTATTGACAGCACAAAAATTTAAGTTATTTACGTATGAACAACTCTACCGACGTACAAATTTGAACGTATTCCTATTTATGCATATTAAAATCGTGGCATTAATGTTTTGACTCTATTGCATTCAATTCAATTCTTATCAATTACGTTTTCAGTCGCATTTATTAAATGCAGTTTACTAATTTAAGAAATAATAAAATTTCACTCTGTTCGTGCTGTTCTGCTGCAAACTCGTTTCGGAGGATTAGCCTAGAGGATAAAGACTACACTTTAAAACCTTAAAAATACCTTCTTTAATCGTTTAACCATTTTGTAATATTTAGTTTATTTACCGTGAGACACAAAAGGCGTTTTCTCCTATAGAACCATAATACACACCATTATTTGTACATTGGAATATTTTTGATCACTCTAGCATCACTTCACAGCATCATCAGCTGCGCTCAGAGGATCTGCCCTTATGTTGTTGAAGTTTGGTTATTTAAGAAATTCATAAATAATAATAAAGCAAGATGCCCTGTTGAAATATGTGAGATGTATGGTTTATTTAAACTGCAAAGGAAAAGCAAAAAAATTGTGACAGACGTGAAGGAGGAGGAGAATTTACACATGCGTCAGGTTTCTCGACTTCCACATAGGATACACCTGTGCATCCTCGCTCATAGCTCCTCTGGAAGCTTCCTCACTCCTCGCTCCTCGATTCCTCGCGGTGCAATTAGAGAATTGAGATGTCCTTCAACATGGCTAACTTTGATCAGTTTCAGCGTCGCAGGCTGGAGGAGGGAGAAGCGAGGAAATGAGGAAGCATCAAATTGATTATTGAGACGCACTCCCTGTGTTTCCTGAGTTCATTGTTTGGTGTCATCAATGTTTAATGGTTGTAATATCTGTTTCCCTGAGTTTTCCCTTGGATTAAAGACTGTAACGTTTTCTCCTGCGTCGTGCGCTCGGTGCACACCTGTGCCACCTGTGACAACAATATATAATATAATGTTTTATGTTTATATTGTACTATTGTACTACTTGTACTACTGTTCAGGAATCAGGTCTCTCTCGCTCTGTCTTGGAGTTCACAAACTAGGAGAACTTTGTACTATTGTTCAAGAATCAGGTCTCTCTCGTTCACAAACTGTCACAAACAAGACACAAACTGTCTTGGAGTTCACAAACTAGGAGAAGCACTCTTTTTCTTTCAAATCTCTCCTTCCCTACAGTTGTGTTTTGTCCTGCTGTAAAGCTGCTAAAAACAGTTATGAATAATCCAGTGTCATTACAGAGCACTTTTACTGCTTCCCAGCCTCTGTTACACGGCTCTGGTAAAGGGCTTTAATCCGTCTGCCATGGTAGAGCAGTCTACGGAACAGGTGCACCGCTGGACACACAAACTCCCCCTCACACACACATACAGCTCTAAACACTATATCTGTATGCACTTTAGAGAGGACAAAAGGGACAGAGTGAGACACGAGTGGCCATTGAATTTTGTGTTGCGTCAACATGAGATGACATTTACAGTGTCTTCCAAAAGTCTTCCTCTCTCTCTCTTTCTTGAATTCTCTCTTTCAAGCTCTCTGTATTTCTCCCTCTCCTGCAACATGCCTACAGGGTTTTGAGGACAATGGCGCTCTTCTACTTCAAGTAGCTTCAAAGGCTTAGCTACAGCAAGCAGGCGTCTGTGACTTCCTCTGAAGTGCCTCGCTATAATATATCATATCTAGATGTCCCCAGAGTGCCGGCCAGGCCTGCAGTCTGGAACAGAACCAGAACCATACAGGGGTCTCAGCCATTCCTCATAAAGCACTTTATAATCATTCTGATGCCATCATTACGGTGGCCCAGTAGTGCACAACACAACGAAATTTAAAAAGCAAACATAAGCTCGAAAATATCGAAATATCGCAAATGTATATATTGCGATATGCATATCGCAACAGCATGCAATAACTGGGGTCATGAACAAAGGACAAAGAGAAAATCACTCAGAATAACTTTTGTAGCTTTAATAAGAGTCAGTATATATTTAAAACTAAGCAATGTTTTATTTTTACATTTGATTATTCAGTTTCTGTTGTTAAATAAACCTAATGTAGGATAACCTGAAACCCTGAACCCCGTGGTTTACACTGATGTTGTGAAAGGTAATTCCCCAAGACCTGTTTTCAATTGTGCAGCGATTTGTACAGCCCAAAGCAGCACACAAAGCAGGCAAAGCAGTGCTACAGTAAAACACTGCTGTTCACTTTCAGAAGTTGTAGGGATGTTTTCTTGTCACAAAAAGAATGTGAAACACGTATCTAGGTTAATAAATATATTTTAAAGATAACTGAAGTTTATTTTACACACTTTAAGCATTATCGTATTGCATATTGAATATAGCATTATTTAATGAGTTACCGCATATCGCAATTTTCTTCAATATCGTGCAGCCCTAATAAGTTCACAATACAATGATATTAAGCCACAACACAACGGAAAATGAACAACACAACGGAAATAAACCACAATACAACGAAATAAAGCCGCAACACAACGGAAATGCTCCCGACCACTAGAGAGCTCTCGGAGCGCGATAAAGTTAGTTTTCCATGCCACTGTTCTATAGAGTCAGCAGTCTAAAAAATATATCAACACCACAAGCTAACCATTGTATATGGACATTTATTAATTCAAAATCACCTACGTGCATCATAGCTCCATATTTATAGACCTACTCTAGAATGCTTTGACGCGCTACTACAGCGCATGATCCTTAAAGGAGAACTCCGGTCAATTTTAACATTGAGCTCATTTTTTTGTACATTTTTGTACATGACAGAGTGCTGTCAATACAGAGAACAACGACATAAATCGGTGTTGCCTACACCATGTTATCCTCTTTTTAAAATTTGCACCCTGTTGACTTCAATAGGGCAAGTCTTACAACATCCATCCTTGATGTGTCATTACAAGTGCACAGCCAATGTGAGTGATTCCTTCAGAGTGAACGCGGGTCAATCTGACTGCAGTAGTGTCACAGTGTCTGGTTTGTGTTCCCTGGGTGTCCACTAGAGGTCCTCTTCCCGCACGGTGTCCTACACTCTGTTACTACATTTCCCATGATCCTGTCTGTCACTGAGTGTTCATTGTGTTCAGCTGTTTCTCGTCACCTCGTTTAGCACTTGTGTATATATACCCTGTCAGTTTCAGTGTTTGTCACGGAGTCCTTGTTTAATGTCTTCACACTTCTGTTCCTGTTTGCTGCCTGTTCTTGTTCGTGTTTTATGTCCTTGGATTGACTTATTGGATTTTGACCATTTGCCTGAACTGATTGTGAGTACGGATTACCCCAATAAATTAACTGCACTTGGATCTCTCTCTTTTGTGTGTGATACGTGACAAGTAGATGTGAAAGATATTAATAAAAATTGTTTATTCAGCCAGCGCTCATACCTGTATTTACATCCTGTTTTCGGTCGAAGTCCATAGTAATCGATTGTCGAGTTCACGCGCGTGATCATAGGTAGCCTACTAAACCTATGCGCGTGAATGTACAAAAAAAATTTACAAAAAAATTAGCTCAATGTTAAAATTGACCGGAGTTCTCCTTTAACGTCTGCCAATTCCTCCAAGTTATTAAAATGTATAATTTGTATTCATTAAAATTACTTTCAACATTCAAAAATAGACATTTTCAAAATCCAAAGCTTGATTGTATTGGTAGTAGACTGACTTACAGGTAACTTTTTTCCAATACCTCCCTTCATGTATTTACAGTAAACAATTATTTCTTAACAATAATTTTAATATGTTTCAAAGGTTGTAGTTCCTATTAACCAGACTGACTTACAACAGGTGGAATTGTGCCCAATAGTTCCCTGTATGCACAGTACACAATTTGTTTTTTATAAAAACATTAGGCCAACTCTAATTCACCTAAAGGTTTTTTTTTTCCATGTCCCAAAGCTTGTGGCAGGTTCCTACTAGTGACCAGACTGACTTATTACGGGTGAAATTGTGCCAATAAAAAGTTAATTTCAAACCCTGATTATACGTTTTTACCACTTGGTGGAATTGCCAGACGTTCCCTTATAGGGATCATGCGCTGTGGTAGCGCGTCAAAGCATTCTCGAGTATAAATATGCAGCTATAATTCATGTAGGTGATTTTGAAGTAATATTTTATGTTGATATACAATGGTTACATACTGTTAAAACCATAGACATAATAAATACATAGACGCCCTATTGGCCGCTGGATCGTACGTCAACGGCGCCGCCATATTGCGGAGGGCAACTTTCCCATAACTCATAACGGGAATGCCTGCTTTATGTGCTGCTTGGGGCTGTACAAATCGCTGCACAATTGAAAACAGGTCTTGGGGAATTCCCTTTCACAAGCAAGACTGAACATTTGTTTCTGGTTGTATTTGGTCATTATATAATTTGTTAGTTGGCCACCGGAGTCAGTCAGACTAAAATAGCTAGTGATGTCGCTACTTAACTTAGCTGTGAAAGTTGAGACATGAGTTGACATGATTTATATTATAGTTTTAACTTATATTATATTTTATATTATGAAGTACATTTCCTGAAGTCTAAATATTCATCTATATTTTCTTAAAACCAACTTTTATGACAAGTAGCCTACTCGTTTCGGGTAGGCTAGTTAAGTTACTATACTATTTCATTTACTATTTTTATTATTGTCTATATTATTCTGCAATTGATATTACATTGTATTTGCTATTATTATTATTATTATATTATACCACTTGCGATTATCAATCTATTATATGCTGTTAAATTATTGTACTATTCACTATTTAACTTATTATTTTGTATTGTCTATTCTGTAATTGATATTTCATATTCTATTGCTATTATTATAGTATTATACATAAACTATATGCTATTATCAATAATATTATTATATTATTGTACTTATGATATTATATAATTATACTATTCATTACTATTTTATTTGCTGTATACTGTTTGTTTATTTTATTGACTATACACTAAACTATTTACTACTACTTCTCACTTTCTTATATTTACTATTTGCATTGCACTGTAGTTGTACCATATCATATGTATTACCATAAAGGATCCAACAGTTATCTTTGTTATTGTATATTTGGAGTATCTATCTGTAAATATCTATCATTTTAGTGCTATAAAAATATAGAAAGCAGCCTGCCGGTCTGATTTGTATTTTCTGATTGTTTCATTTTCTCAATGGCGGTCAATTCTAAGCTCAAGAAAAGCTAAAAAAAAAAATCGGGTTAAAGACAGAAAATGCTTTTTCCACAATAAGAAAACTTTATTTCATTTAATGTGAAAATTAAATTATATCTCAGTATGGGGGTCTTCACAATTATTATCCAAGAATAAAAAGCCAAATACATGACAAGCCTGATCTTTGACAATTCCTTATTAAAAAAAATATTTTATAACTATCGAGATTTTAAATAACTAGAGATGGAACTTTTTGTACACCACGTACAAACCACTGAAATCGGTTGATAAATGTAAACGTTTTTTTTTTTTTATCCAGAAAAAATGCGGCTCACCGTTACTTGCATTTGTTTACAGCGCAGTCTTGCCCTCAGCAATATGGCGGAAGCGGTGACGTATCGCAGCAACGTTCCAAAGCGGCCAATAGGGCGTCTATGTATTTATTATGTCTATGGTTAGACCCTGAATTTGGACACAGCCATAGTATTGATATATTGAGACTGCCGACTCTATAGAACAGTGGCATGGAAAACTAACTTTATCGCACTCCGAGAGCCCTCTAGTGGACGGGAGCATTTCCGTTGTGTTTGTGGCTTTATTTTGTTGTGTTGTACATTTTCCGTTGTGGCTCATTTCCGTTGTGTTGTGGCTTAATTTTGTTGTGTTGTTGTGAACTTATGTTTGCTTTTTAAATTTCGTTGTGTTGTGCACTACTGGGCCACCGTTGAGGCGACGTGAGGTATGAGTGCCGAAAGAGAAAATCAAAATGATGAATTCAGAAATGGCGTCTTTGCGTCTAAAGACTTTTAAGATGTGACTTTAGAGAGTTTGTGGCTACACAACAATGACACATAGGGAATACCAGATGAAAGAATTAGAGATGTAAATAACTCTTCTGTCAGAAAGAGAGAGATACTGTGACACAGAAAGAATGTGTGTGTGTGGACAGATTGAACGAGAGCTATAGAAACGGAATAAATGTAAATGAGACATATCAGCAGATGTAATCTGTGTGCACTGAACTCCTTAAAAAGATTATTTGCCTGTCTTTCACAAAGTTCTCCACCTCTTTCATATTAGTTATTAACTATTGTAGCTAATTTGACTATGCTGGTCAGCATGTTTAAATCTATTATACAGATGTCCCCTAAAATCAACACAGAAAATGCCATAATAAACTAATTAAGAGTTGAAAGAACAAATTAGAAAAGGAAAAAAATTAAAGTTTCATTTGATTAATTTTCAAAGTAATTTGGTCATACCAAATGCATGTAAACAGACTTAAAGGGATGGTTCGGAGTAAAATCAACCTAGGGTCCTTTGCGCCACGACTTCGAGACAAACACCATCCCCCCCCCCCCCCCCCCCCCCCAGAAGCCTTTTCTTCCCTTGGTCGAACATTAAAGTTAGAGCTTATTTAGAAATATCAACCGGATGGCTTAGTGCAGGCGCTAATGGATCCAAGGATGTATCTCGTAAATTACCCCACTAATAATGCCCAGAACGGAAAGCAATGCATAAGGATGTAGTGTAACGACGAATTATAATTTTTTCCTAAGTGTTAACAACTTAGTGTCAACTAATAATTGTTGCAAACTGGTACTACCAACAAAATATTAGTGCATTCCTGGAACTGGGCGTCGTTACACTACATCCTTATGCATCGCTTTCTGCCAGGACTTTTACGTGCTTTTCCCAAATCACAGAAGTGACCTCGACGTCCGGGTTAGCCGTCAGGCAAGTGTTATTTAAATAAACTCCTGATGTACTTACAAACTTTCCAATGCCTCGTTTTATGAGTACAGAACCTATGTGTACTACTGTATAAGTTTGGTACCATTCCGGGCAATGTTAGTGGGGTAATTTACGAGATACATCATAGGACCCATTAGCGCCTGCACTAAGCCATCCGGTTGATATTTCTAAATAAGCTCTAACTTTAATAATGTTCGACCAAGGGAAAAAAGGCTTCTGGGGGGGTGTTTGGCTCGAGGTCATGGTGCAAAGGACCCTAGGTTGATTTTACTCCGAACCATCCATTTAATTTAAACATTAATTAAAACATGGTGGCTTGTGGTGAGTACTATATTTTGTATGGAATTGGTACATAATGTAACCATAACCAACACCATTGTTCTCTATAACCCTGTACCGTACATTACATTTAAATAGTCATTTTGGTCATACAGAAAATGGTTCTTAACCAGGGATCATCATTGTTCTAGAAAGTGCTAACTTTTAAGCTAGCAAGCTAGCTTTGAAAGCATGATATCCCACCCTCCCTTCAGAGCGTCCCCAAAGCCACGCCTCCTCCAAAACACATGAGCACCATAGACTGATGGATGAACACACACAGCCAGAGTCTGCAAAGCGTCATGAGAGACGCTGTCTCAAAGCACATACCATTACAATAATAAGGAACGTAAACAACTTACAGAGCTCTTTCTTGTACCAACTGACTGCTGCAGTTTCATTTCGGTGTTGATAGTGTTGACATAGAAACGCATAAATCTTATATAGAGTGAATTTACACCATTGCCATTAACATGTTTATAAATAACTGAAAAAAGCACAAATGTCAGGGCATGTCAAAACATCCCAAGGGCCCCAAAAACACCCTGGTCCCCAGAGGGTTAATACAAATGTAACATTCACATATTTACAAATAACTAGAAATAAAAGGGAGGGAGGGTTATATAAAAATGTAGTTAATGTAGGCTAATATATATTCCTTTATTTTATGGAATATTCTTTGATTTTAGAGTTGCACATATCGTTTCAAAATGTATACATTTGCTCTTAATTTCATGTTATCCTCTCCATAATCTACTTTAGAAACTAAATCTACTCATTTAAAACTGGGGATTCTTGCTTTCTCCAAAAAGTATTGCATTAAAAGCTGTAATTCTCAGCATTCTAAATAAGTATACCTCATCTTTATTAAGTAGCATAGGTCCTATACCCAGAACTATATTTTGTATCTTTATATATTTTCTTAAAATAAACTTCCCTGAATTAGGCTACTTCTGTTCACTGAAGTACTTCTGTTCGCTAGAAGTTCACTGCAACTTATCCAACATCCTAAAGATAAATTATTATAATTAGAAGATATTTCTAGTGTTATAAAATATCGCCTATTAATTTTCCAAGCAAAATGTATATTTTAGTCAGAATTATTGCGCTCCTATTTGGCGCGCATGCGCGCAGCAGCGCTCGTTCAATATGAAGATTAGCAGCAAAATGGATACATTTGCATGACTTTCTAACATTTACAGATGCAGAATATAACTGTAATATGTAAGTTTTGCACTGAGGGGGGAAAAAAACAGCATAAAAGATACGCTGTTTGATGGTGGATCGATTTGATCTACGATCGACCTCTAGGGCTGCTTCAAAAAACGCGTGCACACGCAATTATCTAGACTTGATAAACCTGGATCAAATTTGTGAGATTGCGTGAACTTCAATTACCTTTTATGGAACTACTTTAGCCCCAACTTATTTGTTAGGCTCATTCAAGTCCGGTTTTGGAGTTTAATCCCCGCTTTTCTAAGCGTCTTTTATGGAACAGTTAACCCTCAGGAAGCAGAGCTCATTCTCTCTTCTACCCTTCTGTATATGTATACCACGTTCTTTTCCTTCCTTCATCTTTTTCTTACTCTGTCTAGTGCTTCCGTCTTTAAACATTGCTCATTTGAAAGGGAGATTCATCAAAGATGGAATTTCAGTCCAATTTGTCTTCAAAAGAAGGTAAAGTCTCTCATTATGTGGGCTGTTCCCCTTCTTTCCCATTAGAAGGGCTGAGAGAAAGAGAGAGAGAGAGACAGACAGACAGAGAGAGACGTGTTAGTCATGGCCACTTATCTAGCAACCTTATGAGCGCAGGATTAAAAGATGAAAGAAGAGAGAAGGGTTAGTGTTATAGAGAATGTAAGCTGTTCTTGAGCCCTACAGACTCAGCCTTTAACTCTTTCACAACATATCCAAACTTCTCACTGTCCTGACCAGTGGCACCAAAAAGACGAATTAGTGAAAGTGTTGACTGGATTCTTCCCAGTGATGATTCAGCGGGTCTGCACTGATACTCTGCTTTTAACACACATAAGCAGCACATGGACAGTTGACAGAAAATTGAAAGGTTGACACGTCCTGTGGTGTGACACCCAATACTTCATCGAACTATTTAAAAAATTTCAATTAATTTTTTTGTTTTTTTGGAAAAATATATATAGAATTATTCACAGCACAGAACTATTTTAAAATGAACTAGCGTAGGCACAAAAGTGTTCAAAAGTGGTTTAAAAATCTTTAAGGAAATGGTAACCAGTCACAACACCTAACACTTTACATTATTCACATCAACTTGTGTCACATCAACACAAAAAGGTAATTGACATGTTACAAAAAGTATTTGGAGACTTAAGCTACATATACATTTTTGAATATCATTACATTATATGACAAAATATCAAACAAAGTGTAATTTAAATATGTACAACATACCTTTCAAGTAAACCTTTTAGCAAGTTCATGTTAGGTTTCAAAACTGAGACAAAAAATATTTGAAAATGATTTGGTTGTATGTTCATGGTTAATATGACAACTATTCCTGTGATTGCTCTGAACTTAAGGGGAACTGACTTTATTATAGACTAAAAATCACCTTAGATCACCTTAAAATCACAAGTAATTGCAAAAAAAAAAAAAAAAAATCAAAAATACATTTCATGTATTTTAAGGGACTTGCATATCCAAAAGTGTCCAAATACTATATGTGCCGTCTGCTCATAATTTAGGGTTTCCGTTCCTTGTGTCGTTCTCAGTTAGGATTTAATGGTTTGGTATGGATTTAATGGTTTGGTATGGTAAGTTACAACTTACACACTACTAAATATTTTTGGTGTTGCACCATTAAATTTAGCTGAAGTGATAAACTAAATATTTACAGAAGCCTCTGATCTGAGGGTTGTTCCATAAAACAAGATTAGAATACAAGCCAGGCTTATTTTGGTAAGTCAGACTTATTGCCGGTGGATTCTGTTTCATAAAGCAAACTTAAAATAGTTCAAACTCAGTTACCCTGGCAACTTATGCTGGGAAACTAGCCTGGTCCAGGGCAGGCTAACTGTCAGGCTAAGCCTCAGTTGTTACACAGATCCTCTAACACTGACCAATAGGAACACAATGATATTACCACTGAAACTCTCTCATACCATTATTGGACTTTATTAACCACTATTAGTCCAAAAATAAATACACAGTATACAGAAAATCAACGTAAATAAGGCTACAATGATAAATTAGACAATATAGACCTATATATATATACAGTATATACTGTATATATATATATATATATATATATATATATATATATATATATATATATATATTGTGACACATGTCCCGAGCTCTCGTCAGCGTCGCCCTGGAAACCGAGCAGTCACACCTGCACCTGCTCGTTATGGGCTGAGCGGCCACACCTGCGTCCCATCAAGCTCTGGTTATTTAAACCCAGCAAACGAACGCAGAGGTGAGAGATGTCTCCACAAGACTTGGCTAACTCCTTTATTCTGTTGTTTCTGCAGAGAGCAGTGTGTGACCGCCAGCCCCACCGCACACGGGAGAGCACGGACCCACACCGCACAAGCGCACCAACCGAAGAGGAAGCCGAGCACCGAGCACCAACGCCTTTTCACCAGTTTGCCCTTAATAAAATCCACCCTTCGGGGAATTCACCTGCATCCTCGCGTCGTGTCCTTCTTCACCCCGCCACTATATATAGATATATAGATATATAGATATATATACAGACAGACAGACAGACAGACAGGCCTAAATACAATATATATACTACAGGTTTTCTTTTTTTCCTGGCTGAATGTTTTGTGGCCAAGATTTAATTAGATTGTTTTAAAGATTTATGAATACATTTCTCTCTGGTTTTGTTTGGCAGCTGTAGTACATGTTTATGATTAGAAGAACATTAGAACACAATCTAAAAAAAAGCTTTGTAAAGCAGAAGTTAAAATCACAAAATTAAAAATAAATAATTACAAAAGCACAGTATAAATTTTAACTGGTAAGATGAATCTGAGCTTAGTAATTGACAGTATATTAGCCTACATTTCATTTACCCCATTACAATAGTCCCTTTACAGTTATTGCTATCATAAAAATACACTTGGTTTAAAATTCTAAATAAGGCACATCTAATGTCCAAATAACAAATATTTTAGCATATATACACACACACACACACACATATATATATATATATATATATATATATATATATATATATATATATATATATATATATATATATATATATATATATTTATTATGTACTTTATTATGTCTTTCAATTCAAACACATTTAACACAATTATACAAATTGACAGTTCCTTTAAAGACATCATATTTTCCCCCAATAAGTATTCCTTATTTTTCCTTCTACTTTTTTTCTTTTGTGATAATACCCACCAACACATAGCCAAAAAAACACATGATTAGAACAATAACCAAAAAGTACATAGACACATTTACATATGATTTAAGGGGGAAAAGACAAAAAACAATAAATAAATATTAAGAAAAATTTAACATTCACATATTTATATCAAACTCTTATAAAGACACATAATTCCTAATAGTTATTCAAGTAATATTATTTGAATATCAAATATTCAATATTAAATAAGTAAATAAATAAAATAACAAATAACTAGAAATAAAAGGGAGGGAGGGTTAGGCTATATAAAAATGTAGTTAATGTAGGCTAATATATATTCCTTTATTTTATGGAATATTCTTTGATTTTAGAGTTGCACATATCTTTTCAAAATGTATACATTTGCTCTTAATTTCATGTTATCCTCTCCATAATGTACTTTAGAAATTAAATCTACTCATTTAAAACTGGGGATTCTTGCTTTCTCCAAAAAAATATTGCATTAAAAGCTGTAATTCTCAGCATTCTAAATAAGTATACATCATCTTTATTAAGTAGCATAGGTCCTATACCCAAAACTATATTTTGTATCTTTATATATTTAGTTTCTTCAAAAAAATCTTCCCTAATTAGGCTACTTCTGTTCGCTAGAAGTTCACTGCAACTTATCCAACATCCTAAAGATAAATTATTATAATTAGAAGATATTTCTAGTGTTATAAAATATCGCATATTAATTTTCCAAGCAAAATGTATATTTTAGTCAGAATTATTGCGCTCCTATTTGGCGCGCATGCGCGCAGCAGCGCTCGTTCAATATGAAGATTAGCAGCTAAATGGATACATTTGCATGACTTTCTAACATTTACAGATGCAGAATATAACTGTAAAATGTAAGTTTTGCACTGAGAAAAAAAAAAAAAACGTCACAAACGCATAAAACAGCACAAAATATATGCTGTTTGATGGTGGATCGATTTGATCCACAATCGACCTCTAGGGCTGCTTAAGAAACGCGTGCACACGCAATTATCTAGACTACATAAACCTGGATCAAATTAGTGAGATTGCCTGAAATTCAATTACCTTTTATGGAACCACTTTAGCCCCAACTTATTTGTTAGGCTCATTCAAGTCCGGTTTTGGAGTTTAATCCCCGCTTTTCTAAGCGTCTTTTATGGAACAACCCTCTGGAGTAACAGTTGAAATAAAATAGCAGACAGACGAAACTGTATCAATAAGCTCTTGTTTTACCCAACAGACCTTAATTCTTTAGACATATGATAATGCTGACATTTACACTCGCTTACATTTTAAGAGAGAGAACGTTATGGGAAAAGATCACTTTGTTAACGGCTCTTTAATACTGTAACAACCGTAACAAATGAAGATGGCAGAGATCAACACACTCGGATGGCAATTAACACACAATTCTTTATTTACTATAAAACATCACTCATCTCATAGGCGAAGTCGGTCCACGTCCCGAGCAGACAAACTCAGGTCAGGCAAAGTGGGTGCAGGCAAAGTTCACAGATGGACGGCTCACGTCCAACAAGAGGATACACAGACGGGCGGTCCTTTCTCAGACAGGATCAGCCTCTCCGGGTGCTTTAATGCACAGTTCAGTTGCACTGGGCAAGAGCTCTCCTAGCTCAGCGTCATGTCCCTAACTGTCTGACACATTTACCCCCCACTAACTGTCAATCTTCACCGCCGGAGATACTAGTTATCCCGAGCGGCCGTCTAGCGTTTCCCCACAAATGAGAGCTCCCCCAAATCTCTCTCGAACAGTACTCAGAGTATCCTTAAATAATCATCATCTCCTCCCACATCAGCTGTACACGTTAATTTAATTAGACGCATCCCTTCATTCAGATTGAGGGGGCGTGTACATTAATCACCCCCATGATTCATCACCCCCCCCCCCCCCCCCCCCCCCCCCCAGATGAAAAGGACTCGTCCTCGAGTCAAGCAGATAAATCATAGTCCAAAAATCGAGCTGGTACCCGCCTAGCCCGCGACGAACGTCCCTCAGAAAATCCATTACTTATCCCAGAGTCAGATCGCAACTCACAAACTCCCGGTTCAATAGGTACAACCCCACAAGAGCCATCACCAGAAAGGGCTGCAGCCATATCCAATGTAGGGGCAGGCAACCGGATGGATACAGAAGGCATCACCGCATCCAACGCAGAATCAGGGGGCAGCACAGAGTCAGGAAGTAGCAGATCAGGATGCCGTGCAGAATCAGCCAGTAGCACAGAGTCAGAAGGATGCAGTGCAGAATCATCCGGTAGCGCAGGGTCAGGAGGATGCAGTGCAGAATCAGCCGATAACGCAGGGTCAGGAGGATGCAGTGCAGAATCAGCCAGTAGCGCAGGGTCAGGATGCAACGTTCTCCTTTCCACAGCCGACATTCGATCCCTCTCAATACTCTGCAACTCCGGTCCTCCTGCAAATAGATTAACAACATATGGCTTAAGACGATTAAAATGCACAACTCGCTCAAGTCCTTTTCCTTTTTGGGCTATTCGATACAAAACATCTGTAACCCGCTCAATGACAACAAAAGGCCCCACAAAATGCCTTTGTAGCTTCGGACATAGCCCCCGCTTACGCGCCTTATTTTTCACCCAAACCAATTCCCCTTCTGTATAAAACTGATGGGAAACCTTTAAATCAAAAAATCGTTTCTGCCTTCCTGATGCTTTCAATTGATGTGCTTTCACAGCCTCCACTACCGTAGACATGCTTTCAGCTACTTTCTCCACATACTCATTCGCTGAATCAAAATGTTCCGTCTCCCCCACTCCCAGCACAACATCCACAGGCAAAACAATCTCTCGTCCAAACAGAACCTTATATGGCGAAAAACCTGTAGTAGCATGTGTACTGCTTCTATAAGCCATCATAACGTATGGCAGGAGCACGTCCCAATTCTGCTGGTTACTATCCACAAACAAGGACAGCATGGAAAGTAAAGTGCGATTAAACCTCTCCACCATCCCGTTTGACTGCGGATGATAGGCTGTAGTTCTTGTTTTATGCATTTGCAACAAGCCACACAACTCTGTAAATAACTTTGATTCAAAGTTTCGACCTTGATCCGAGTGAATACTACGTGGGACCCCAAATCTACACACCCACTCCTGCACCAAAACTTTAGCTATGGATGCGGCTTCTTGGTTTGGAAGCGCGACCGCTTCTGTCCACTTCGAGAAATAATCCCCAATTACTAGAATATACTTATTCTTCTCTGTTGTTAAAGGCAAAGGGCCCAAGATGTCTACTGCTACACGTTCAAAAGGTCGAGAAACCAAAGAGGGCTGCAAAGGGCCACGAACGTTCAGCGCTGAAGATTTACGAGATGCGCATTCTGTACATTCTCTACACCACCTCTTTACATCTTCGAACCACCCGGGCCAATAAAACCGGTCTCTCACTTTCGCCTGTAATTTTTGCACCCCTAGATGACCACCCGTAGCAGAATTATGCAACGTTTTCAACACCTCTGGAACCATTACCTTTGGAAGGATCACCTGAATTTTTAATGCAGAGGTGCTTTACGCACTAACCGCCCTTGCTCAAACGCCAACTGATCCCACACAGGCAAAAACCCTTTTACTTCCACTTTAGTCTGTGCTTCAGCCCGCCCTTCCTCCCCCCGCAACCACAGTTGTCCCACACTCTGTAAAACAACATCCTTCTTCTGTGCCTCCACCAACTCATCCTCCATCTCCCCAGAAGGAGGCGTTTCACATACAGCACAAACAGAAGCACTAACCTCCAGACATGAATCTGAAAAATCTTCACGCTTGTCACCAAATGATGGCAAGCGTGAAAGCGCATCTGCATTAACATGTTTTTTTCCAGGGCGGTGCACAATTTTATATTGGAAACTGGCCAACTGTTCAACCCATCTAGCCAGCTGTCCTTCCAACCCCTGAAAATTATGGAGCCACCTTAAGGAGCTATGGTCAGTACGCAGTATAAATTCTTTCCCAAGCAAATAATGTTTGAAGTATTTAGTAAATACTACCAAACTAAGCAACTCTTTTTTCGTGGTGGCGTACCTACGTTCCTGTTTCGTTAAAGCTCGACTAGCATACGCCACAACCCGCTCCAAGCCATCCACCTCTTGGGACAAAATCGCACCAATGCCCACATCACTCGCGTCTGTGTCTAAAATGAATGACTTGTGCGGGTCAGGATACGCCAGAACTGGAGTTGTCACTAGGGCGGTTTTAAGCTGTAAAAATGCCCGTTGGCACTCACCATCCCATTTAAATTTCCGACCTTTCTCCGTGAGGCGATGTAATGGTCGCGCAATTTCAGCGAACCCCTCAATAAATCGCCGATAATAAGATGCCAACCCCACAAAACTTCGAACTTCAGTTTGATTTTTTTGTACCGGCCATTGTCTCACCGCATCGATTTTAACTGGGTCTGCTCGTATCCCCTCAGCCGATATAACGTGTCCCAAATAACGGACCTGAGTGGCAAACAATGCGCATTTAGAAGGTTTAACTTTTAATTTCGCATGACGTAATTTATCAAGGACCTCATCCAGCCGTTGTAGATGTTCCCCAAATGTCCTCCCAAAAACAATGATGTCATCTAAATAAACAAGGCAAGTAGTCCACTGTAAATCAGCTAACACCAAATCCATAAGCCGCTGGAACGTGCTCGGTGCGTTGCACAAACCGAAACTTAAAACATTAAATTCAAATAGCCCCTATCGTGTTATAAAAGCGGTCTTATGTTTATCTCTGGGGTCCACCTCGACCTGCCAGTATCCACTGGCCAGGTCAAGAGTGGAAAACCACTGGGCATGAGCAAGACTGTCCAACGCATCATCAATACGCGGTAAGGGATACGCATCTTTCCGCGTTACGTCATTTAACCGCCTATAATCAACACAAAATCGAAGGGTCCCGTCTTTCTTTCGTACCGGGACCACAGGCACGCCCCACGGGCTACACGACGGCTGTACAATTCCGGTTACCTGCATATCCTTAATATGCGCAGACACTTCATCTTGCAGATGCAGGGGGACACGGCGCGGGGATAATTTAATGGGTTTAGCCTCCCCCGTCTCGATCTGATGCGTCATTAATTTTGTCCGCCCCAAATCTCCATCATTCATACTGAAAACGGACGAATTCTTGCACAATAACTCACGCACCGCGCGCGTTTCAGCCTCCCCAAAGCCCTTTTCGTGTAAATTTAGCCGATCTATAAGCGCGTCCACAGAGAATGTAGGCTTATTACCCGTAGCCACGTCTCCTCCCTCTACCACAACATCAAAAAATATCTTGCCCACTTTCATCCCACGCTTTAAAATGTGGGTATCATCAGTGACATTTATCACACGAACTGGCAGAACACCCTGTTCCACCCGACACACTACCCTTGCCACCAAAAGGTCGCAATGGTGGTGAAGGGAGGAAGACGGTTCTAACATGCCCTGCAAACTATCAGACACCCCCTCCACGGCTCCCGTAATCAAAACTTCACTACGAGGTGGCACAGATGTATCAGCATGCACACTCACATCACAGGACTGCATATCATTATTGCCAAACAAGAGGGAAATCTGTTTTCCCATCAACCGACAGCTCTTTTGATCGAGATTAATAATAACGCCATATTTTAATAAAAAGTCAGAACCAAGCAGAATTTCCTGAGGCTCCAAATCTGCCACAAGAAACTCTGCGATGACAGTTAGAGAATCAAATTGGCATACCGTTTGCCAGCGACCCAAAATTGGCATTCTACCCCCGTTGGCCACTCTAACCACGCCCTCATGATGTTCAAGGTGAGCCCCACCATTCGTAATAGTAAGCCACCTCTGTTTCGGTATTATTGAGACTTGTGCACCTGTATCGACTAAAAGCTTGACGTCACACCCACCTACTTTAGCAGCAAGGTAAATCCCAGGATTGCCCTGGACCGGTGAGGCCAACCGAAAAAAATTATCTTGCATTGGGGCAGGCATTCGACCTATGATGCCTGCCCCCTCCCGTTTCCCTGCAGATAAGGGCAGTCTCTCCTAATATGCCGATTACAGCCACATTCCCAACACCCGCCTCCTAAAGGTTGTGCCTGCCTTTTTCCTACCCCACTAATAGTTGGCGGTTCGATCATACTATTCCTCAATAATGTGGGAACTGTCTCACAAAGTTGTTGTACCGATTTTTGCAACGTCTGAACTTCATTACGAAGCGCATCCACCATCTCCGTCAGCGCATCTACTTTACTTTCTGCCGCAGAAATGTGTAAACCACGCACTCGAGCATCAGGGGTAATCGTACATTGTTCTAACCCCTGAATAAGTTCGAATTCGCTTGCAATATTTATTGCTTCTTCTAAAGTAATAGGTTTAATACTGCGTAATCGAATACGAGTCTCCCGATTTCCCACATGTGCAATAAAATGATCTCTAGCCAATAAATCCTGTGTATCTGCGCCTACTGAAGAATACGCCTTAGCCGCCAACCTCCGCAGCGCATTACCAAACTCACGTAAAGTTTCGTTCAGCATGCGTTTGCGTGACGAGAAACTAACACGATTCCATTCTGCGGTTTCACATGGTTCAAAACATTTGCCTAATGCGTCTTTCAATAGAACATAGTTACGCTTGGCCTCTACCGAAAGGCCACTATAAATATCTCGAGCTCGCCCCGATAATAAAAGTGCCATAAATTTCATTCCGTCATTCCAATTATTCACCACAGCTGCCATCTCAAACTGTTCCTTCCAATCAGACCATTCTCGACCCGTGCCAGTGAAGGTCTCCGGCATAAATACCGGACGTGCTATAGACACGTTTGATGATGCAGCTGTGGCTAAAGGTAAAGGCGCAGTAACAGCTGCTGAAGTAGATGGAATAGCCGCTGACGCATCCCGGAGCCCATCTCTGCCCTCCATCGTCCGGCTGTTTTATTTACGTTAGGGATTAAACCCCACCGCTGCCACCAGTGTAACAACCGTAACAAATGAAGATGGCAGAGATCAACACACTCGGATGGCAATTAACACACAATTCTTTATTTACTATAAAACATCACTCATCTCATAGGCGAAGTCGGTCCACGTCCCGAGCAGACAAACTCAGGTCAGGCAAAGTGGGTGCAGGCAAAGTTCACAGATGGACGGCTCACGTCCAACAAGAGGATACACAGACGGGCTGTCCTTTCTCAGACAGGATCAGCCTCTCCGGGTGCTTTAATGCACAGTTCAGTCGCACTGGGCAAGAGCTCTCCTAGCTCAGCGTCATGTCCCTAACTGTCTGACACATTTACCCCCCACTAACTGTCTATCTTCACCGCCGGAGATACTAGTTATCTCGAGCGGCCGTCTAGCGTTTCCCCACAAATGAGAGCTCCCCCAAATCTCTCTCGAACAGTACTCAGAGTATCCTTAAATAATCATCATCTCCTCCCACATCAGCAACACGTTCATTTATTTAGACGCATCCCTTCATTCAGATTGAGGGGGCGTGTATATTAATCACCCCCATGATTCATCACAATACAAAACCATCCCAAACAGCACACTGCTGTGTGCATCGCTCAGTGTTGTGCAATTTTTGTATCAGTAGTTGTCACACGTTTGGCTGCGTGAGGCACGTCGAAGCAGACTCAGATGACAGGATAAAGTGACAACAGGACGAAGTGACAACAGGAATTTAATATAAACAGAAACGTAATATATAAACAGAGACGGTGACTAACGGTGACTAACAGGTGACCGTGACAGTACTCCCCCCCCCTCCCGATAGGCGCGTCAGCCATTGTGGCCTTTCCATCCAATCCCGGTTTGGCCACTCTGGCCGGGGACAGGAATAGTTCTTGGTGTAGGAACGGGTTTAGGAGAATGGACAGTCCTTGGGGCAGGAACCGGTCGAGGGACAGGAACGGGTTTAGAAGTTGAGGGCTCAGGCGATGAGGCGGTGGCCATCTTGGCTGAGGGCTCAGGCGGTGAGGCGGCGGCCATCTTGGCTGAGGGCTCAGACAGTGAGCCGGCGGCCATCTTGGCTGAGGGCTCAGGCGGTGAGGCGGCGGCCATCTTGGCTGAGGGCTCAGGCGGTGAGGCGGCGGCCATCTTGGAACGAGACGCTGGCGTGGCAGCGGACAACTCAACCGAGGGCTCACGGGTTGTAGCTGATGATAAAGATCGGGCTGGTCAAGGATGATGAGAAGATCAGGCTGGACATCACGATCTGCAGGCGGGGTAGTGATGAGGAGGGCAGGTGATGGTGGTTGAGCGGCGATGTCATCATCAGCCTCGCTCACAGTGAAGGCTG
The DNA here is from genome assembly GCF_963993115.1 of Abramis brama. NCBI lineage: Eukaryota > Metazoa > Chordata > Actinopteri > Cypriniformes > Leuciscidae > Abramis > Abramis brama. The sequence goes on from NC_139965.1 coordinate 30,191,859, forward strand.
AGCCGCTCAACAATAGCACGTGGTCCAGATATTGGGCAAACGTGCCTGGGATTGCTGCCGCTGGAGCTTGCTGGTATAGATACGAGTCCAATTTTCCAGAAATGTAATATACAAAACACTTATGTTATTCATGAGTACCCTTACGAAAAAGAGTTTATTCAAGTGTAGCCTACTTTTAGTATAGGTTAGCCTAGCCTACTTCTTTTAAACTAAAAATAAGTATACTTTCGGTCTACTTTTTTTTTTTTACTTTTTTTTTTTTTTTGATCGAGATGTACTTAAAAAGTATAATTAAGTATTCTACACTGTAAAAAATAAAAGGTGCCTGGAGGAACCTTTTGGGGTTCTTCACTTTGCCACACCGGCGGACCCGTCTAATACATGATACGTAATACATGTAAATATATTCGTGCAATGCAGGACTGCATAAACACGATAGAGCAGCAAAGAAACATGGATGAATGAGAAAAAAAAGAGCATCTAAAGTGAATGTAAACAGTTGGATGAAATTATCATAATATTTGTAACATTAGCCTCATATAGGCCTGTCGTTAAAGGGGTGGTATAATGCCCTTTTCACAAGATGTAAAATATATCTATGATGTCCCCAGAGTGTGTGTGTGAAGTTTTAGCGCAAAATGCCCCACATATATTTTTATATCGCATGTTAAAGTTGTCACTTTTTGAGGGTTTGCAAAAACGCACCGTTTTGTGTCTGGCCCTTTAAATGCAAATGAGCTGCTGCAGAGGGCGGGGTTCTAAATTCTAGGGTTAGTGACCCCGTAGTCCCAACCAGCCGTTTGTTGTAGTCCTTTTCTTTAAAAGCAAATATCTTCCTTTGCTTTGAACTTTGAGTATTGTAACTTTGCAGATGTTGTTTATGCTCAAACAGCAACATTACACACTAACTAAAGTTAGAAAAGTGAAATCATAATCAACCACCCCTTTAATGTTAATTAAACAACAAAGGAAAAAGAAAATCATTAAATTGTTCTTGACTGAATATCTTTCATAGCTTTATTAAGAATCTGTTTATATGTAAGTCATACAGCGCAGATCTACTGTATATTGTGTTAAGGGAGGCCCATTGTCTTTGACTTTGAAAACCCTTGGTGTAGCCTACAATTATGCAAAGACACAATTCGATTACACATAGAAGGAGAGAGAAGCACTGAGACCAGAGTGATCTGTGAGGTGTGGAGTCATTATAGTAATGTGCTCTATATACATTTTAGCTATAGAAATGATCAGAGGACAAAGAGTAAAGACAGATAACAGGAGGAAACAGAAAACAACCCACAAAAAACAACAATAAGAAAACAAGAATAGAATGCGAGGAAGGAATGTGCTTGTTATTATTATTATTTTTTACAATAAATAAATAAATAACTTTAAAGGTCCAGCTGACCTTAGCAGCAGAAGGATTATATTTCGTGACAAGGTCAGCTGGAGAAGGATTACTTTACCACTCTGTGTTCTTGAATGTGGCGTGGGGGCATGTTTGAGCGGGAGGCATTCTCTAAACAATGCTGAAGCTTTTGAAGTGCTTCATCTTTTCATCTGTTTCAGCAGCCTATTTAAGCTCTGAAAAGTGAGAATGAGGGGGAAAGAGAAAGAGAGGCTGTGTGGAGTAGATGAACTATGGTCAAATAACCTGTCAATTATGTTCAGAAACAGTCATCATAAACTATTCACATGTTCATAAAGATACATTTATTTGGCTTGCTGTCCATGTTGGATGGCTTGAGCACAAGACTCACCTGTGTGTCTAAATTTTATATATAATTAGATAAATCTGCTGCGTCTGAAATTGCGAACTCTGAGTAGGAACTACGTTTTGAATAATAACTTACTTTGCGACTGTTAATACTCTATATATGAATGAGAGTATGAATGAAATCAGCCATGTTGTCACTGTCATGCACTCTTAAGAAAAAAATGTTCTAAACAGTACCAAATTAGGGTTCTTCAGCTTTTAACAATAGCAGAACCCTTTTTATAAGGTTCCTTAAAGAACCATGCTTTGAAAGTGCTATAGGACCTTAATGGTGTTATAAATAACCTTTTCAATATTCATTTTCATTAATATTAGTATATTAGTATCTTCATATTATTAATATTACTATTATTTTTTTTTTATATATAAATTATTTATTAATATTGTTTTTTTTAGCCCTCTATCTGCCTGGTCTTATATCTTGTTGCCTCTATTTGGGTTTTACATGAAAAAAAAAAAAAAAACAGCATGTTGTGTCAACTAGGCACTTTTATTTTTTATTGACATGGCAGACTGTAGCAAAAATGACAGTGCTCTAACAACAGAGGTTAGATGAATACATTAATAAATAACAATTGACATTGAACACGATATGTAGGCCTAATGAAGACCAAGTTCTAGTGAAATATCTTCACAATCGTCAATGATGTCTTTACGTCCTTCATTATATGTGTATTCTGAGTGGCAGTTTCTCTCTGCAGATGATGAGGTTATGGTACAACACTCCATTTGATTATGTAAAAACAATTATGTTCATGAAGGCCAAAATTAGCAAAAATGGACATATGAGCCCTTTAAAGTCATGGTATAGTTTTAATGTTTTTTTGTGACTGGGTATTTTTAGGCATAAAGTAAAAAAACAAAAAAAAACAAACAAAAAAACAATATGGATCATAAATTCCATATCTCTGTTATACTTTGTGGAGAAGAGAAGATGAGTATCCTTAACTGAACAGAACTGCTAAGATTTAAATGTTCTGTTAAAGTAAAAAGAGAAAAAAGACATGATTGTTAGGAAATGATTGTTACAATTTGTATAGGTATAATTTATAGACATTTTTATGAAAGAAATCATTTACCTGTTGAGAGTATGTTGACAGTTTGTGTAGTAACTGTAGTTAGCTGAGCTCCAGAAAATCATGAGGAGGCTTTGACAGTTACAGATTAGAAAAACTAAAAGGTGGGAATAAAGAACCCTAAACTCTAACACAAAGAACCATTTCAGCATATAAAGGGTTCTTCAGGATGATACGGTACTAAATAGAACTGTTTTACTATGTGTAAAGAACCTTTAAAGAACCATCTTTTTTTAGAGTGTGTTGTGACCTACATCATCAGTTACGTCTCTTCCCCTCCATTCACAACCCCTCTTGCAGAGCCTCATGGGATAGCAAAGCGTCCATCAGATGCACAGAAGTTATCCGGGTACTTTTCACCTTCTGTTTTATTAATACTATAAATTATTACATACTATTTGTCTGTTTTATGTTCTCATGAAGCAATTCTAACCAAACATAAACAGTTTTTAGCACTAACTGGATTTTCATTCACATTTAAGTTTTGTTACTTATGTTTTTGTTTTACTTTCATGTGAAAGGCTATTTCATTCTGTGAGTCGATTAACAAGAAGATTTTTGGAGTGGTCCTCATTGACTGATGTTAAAATGTTTACCTGTCCAAGACCATATAGCATCTCACTAGCACAACTTAACGTCCTACCAAAGCTTCAGATAAATACTTCCTATACTCTTAAAAATAATGGTTCTTTATCGATAGTTCCATGAAGAACCTTTAAAATTCACAGAACCTTTTTACATTGCACCAAGGTTCTTTGGATTATTATAATGTTCTGCACACTAAGAAAAAACTGTACTTTTCAGAACTGATCACTGAAAGGATCTTTGGAGAACGTGAAATGGTTTTTCTATGGCGACACTGAGAAAACCCATTTATTTTTAAGTATACTGTAAAAAAATTGCTGTAGTTATGCAGCTATTTGCCAGTAACTTACTGTAGATTTAAATTGATGTTATTTACTGGCAACAGTTTGTTCAAAGTTAAATGAACATTAAACATTAACAAGTATTTGTCTTTACAGAATAAAACTATAAAATAACAATCTAATGCAAAGCATTCTGGGAACCAGAAATCTTCATCAACCTTTTTCTGTTTTTTTTCCTTCAGATTTTGGTTCCCAGAATGCTTTGCATGAGGCTGTTATTTTAGTTTTATTCTGTAAAGACAAAGACTTGTTAATGTTTAATGTTCATTTAACTTTGAGCAAACTGTTGCCAGTAAATAACATCAATTTAAATCTACAGTAAGTTACTGGCAAGCAGCTGCCAGTAATACTGTAATTTCTACAGATTTTTTTTACAGTGTATGTACTTCCATCACTTTGCTTGTGACATCTGCTCAAGGCTTAGTAATGGTGAGATCAGGTGAGGTATGCAACTACACTAAACGATAAGAATAAAATAAACATTCACCAAGGACTTAATAAACATTAAGAATATACACAGACAACTCTTTAATATGATGATCAAAGCACATTGATGATCAATGTGCAGGTCAAATATGAGTTTTACTGCCACCGATGCATGAGTGACATCCTCTGTTACGCCTTCGTCTGTCTCACACATGTTCCATCTTCATCATCTCAATATCATTATACTTGCTTCACTTTCTTTCCATAAAGAGATACCTCTCCCCTGCCTCAGCTGGGGTCCTGTGAGGTTGTGAGGAGATTAAAACAAACAGGGTTTAATCAGCGGGTCCTGCCGCAGCACAGGAGCAGTAGACAGAAGGAGCCCTCTCCAGGAGAGCAGCCTGCAATCAAAGACTGCTGCACCCCTCTTCCAGATCCCTATCACAACAACACAAGCAGCAGAAACAATTATTTATTCCTTTTGATGTGGGGTTTTGAAGTTATCCCTCCATCCTTTTTCAGCACCCCCCATCAAACCTCTCACTCGCTCGCTCTTTCTCAATTTCTCTCATCTTCCCCTCCCTTTCCCTCTGTCTGTGTTTTTTTTTTTAAACTAAGGAAACAGGGTCATGCTAGCTTATTTTGAAGAGGGGATTTGTGTTTGAGTGAGCCGAAATCGAGGCGTTGTGTCCCGCCCTGTTGGATCTGTTAGGAAAGATAGACTCTCCTATTCATTCAGCACCAATTAGAGAGAACATGCCTCACTATCAGCTCCTCTGTGCAGTGATCCCTTGCACCGTGTAGTGTGCACGGTTTCCTCAAAGAAAGTGGAAAGAAAACCTCTGGAAGTGTATGGCTTTGAAATACGACTGTTTAGACAAAGAATAAATGGTTTAGTAGAACCAGACTCATTAATTCTCTACAGAATTCACTTCTATGGAATATTCAGCCACTAGCTCCAGTAGATCGGTTCAGTTGCCTGTAGGTCTCTTGGCCTTGACTGCGACCTTTTGATAAAGGAATGTTCCAGGTAAAATTTAAGTTATTGGCAGAATTTGTAGTCCCTCAGAAAAAAAACTTTGTGAGTTACAATAAGGCACCTAATGGAAGTGAATAATAAAGAGTAATAAACTTAAATGTTATGCCTGTTAACATGAGATTAGTAAAACAGATTCACTCACTGACCTTCTCTGTGTGAAGTTATATCTAATCTCTCAACTTCACTGCCATGAGGACAGCTTGTCTTCTTCCAATTATCTCTAAAATGCCTGATGATGAAAACCGCTCTAAACAAAAGCCGCCTGCTTCGTCTTTACTCGAATCCAGGCGTATTATTATCTGCTAATGTATGTCACCCACAGATACTGTAATAAGTAGAAAGTGCTAACAAAAATATGAACTTCATATTTTGACCTTTAAACAAAGACATTGTGACCATTGTAGGTTTAGTACATTAATCGGTAACACTTTAGAATACTGTATCTTACTTACTGCATAACTTATCAGGAATTATTGAAGTACTAATAGGTAATTCTTCATTAACTACTTCTTCACTACTGTTAACTACTAAGGAAGTTGTGTTAACTAATCAGTATGTAATATCATTTTATTGTTGTGATAAGTAACAGTTAGTTAATCAATAACTAATTAATTCTGTCATACCTCCCTATGAGCTATTATTAATTATCTACTAATTAAGGTTCAAGAAAAATAACTAAGAAGTAACTAACATACAATGCCGATATGGTGCATTTCTTCAGCGAAATACAGGTTTGTGTACGTTTTATTGAATCTATAAAATCATTACTGTGCTGTAAATCATGTTATTTTATGCAAGGCAACATACAAGGACACAATGTCAGTTAGCTAGCTAACGAGTCTGTCTTTTTTGCGTGATGGAAACGCCTGATTCCTTGCATAAAACAAATGTTTTTATTTCTAAAGATCCTAAAACATCAGATGTTAAAATATGTTCTTAGAGCTGTGCACTGTTTGTTTATGGGCAGGTTATGGAGTCTATGAGTGAAACGTAGGGCGGCGGTCTGGTAATTCTTTATTAATTACTAATGAGTTCCCTATATTTTCACTTTAGAATACTGTATCAGGTTCTAAGTAATTCCTGAAGAATGATCTAATAATTCTATATTAATTACTAATGAGTTCCCTATATTTTCACTTTAGAATACGGTTTCAGGTTAAAAGTAGCCTAATTCCTGGATAATTATTTGATAGTTCTTTATTAATTACTAATGGGTTCCCTATATTTTCACTTTAGAATACTGTATCAGGTTCTAAGTAATTCATGAAGAATTATCTAATAATTCTTTATTAATTACTAATAAGTTCCCTATATTTTCACTTTAGAATACTGTTTCAGGTTAAAAGTAGCCTAATTCCTGGATAATTATTTGATAGTTCTTTATTAATTACTAATCAGGTTATAAGTAATTCCTGCAGAATTATTTGACAATTATTTATGAATTACTAATAAGCTCCCTTTCAGTTTCCCTCAGTCGTTGCCTCAAATACATGAATTTACTCAATGGCATATGCTGAGGAAAACAGACACACACAGTACTTTACAGGTATATTAAATATAAAAAAACTAATCTGAGGTAAGTTGAGTGGGGTTCCTTTCTGAAGTTGATTTCTTACAGAACACACTCAAAAAACCACACAGGTAAAACCCTCTTTAACATTGTATGCATTTGTTAAAATTGTATTTTCATAATACTGCTTCTATTAATAACATTAGTAAATAAGGAAGGTCACAACTCAATGTAGTTTGTATGACTGTTCATTAGTTACTTCTTAATTATTATTCTTGAACCTTAATTAGTAGATAATTAATAGTAGTTCTTCAGGCGGTATGACAGAGTTAATTAGTTATTGATTAACTAACTGTTACTTAACACAATCATAAAATTATTTTACATACTGATTAGTTAACACATATTCCTTAGTAGTTAACAGTAGTGAATAACTAGTTAATGAAGAATTGCCTATTAGTTCTTCAATAATTCCTTATAAGTTATGCAGTAAGTAAGATACAGTATTCTAAAGTGTTACCCATTAATCTAACCATGATTTTTGCATTTCAAAATAAAATGTGGTAAAATACATTAATTATGCCACCAATATTGCCGTTGGGTTTAACTATGGACCCTGTTCACAGAACATGCAGTAAACTACAGCAGGTTAATGGGACTATATTGCATTTCCATAGCTTTCGAGAGAGAGAGAGAGAGAGAGATATTGATAATGGTTATTATTACTTTCAGCCAGGTTTATTAGCATGCATTGTTTTCAGATGCTGGATGTAGGGGTTCAGTGTGTTCTGTTGTCTCTGGCCATATTATTTACCTGTTGACACGTGACAACATTTTTAAGCCAGAATGTGGCGATCACGACGAGGTCGAGGGCCGTGGGAGGACGGCGCGAGGCCGGTGGCGTAATTGATAATGAGCGAGACGTGCGCGACGCACCGGTCTCGTATCTCTCACGGAGGAGCGGAAGCATAAAAGGAGGAGCGACGGCAGTGGTGATCGAGAGAGGAACAGGCCTGAGTTTGTGTTATGTTTTGTTTTATTGTGACAGCAGTCGTCCGTGAGGGGCTGCTGTCTTTTACTTTCGTTTTGTATTTGTTTTACTTTTTATCATTAAATAATGTTCGCCGCTTCCCGCCTCCTTCTTCCCATAACAACATACCTCGTTACACAGAACAACTGGGAAATGGGGAGAGTGAAAGAAAGTAAAAGTTTCTGTCACAATTTTTTAAAGTCGGCATGAAACGAAAGTATAATTTTCTTGCCTATTGTGAAAAAATCTAACAAAAATCAAATAAATGAAAGAGTCTGGTTTTTATTTCAACACATGAGTGCATGGCCTTGTCTCTCACAGGAAGGTTGAGTAATGTTGAAGTACTCAACGAAACAGTCCATTTACTGAACTTATCACTTCTTAAATCATCGTCTAAATCTGCATTGACAATAAAAGCAGTGAAATATTTCATAGCAACAAAAAATAGCCTTTCGAGCTCCTTTTACAACTCTCAGCACAAAACATCTGCTGAAGCCATCAAAGCTCTCAGCCCTTCTCCAACAAAAGGCTTAAAGGCAAATCCCTTGAGACAGATGACATTAATCATGTTTTAATCGCTTTTTGTTGGGCTTTGATAATTTCTAGTCATTTAATTAGTCTTGACGCAATTCTCTATTAACACTCGTGCCCAGCAGACTCGCCGTCTAGTGAATATAACTTGTTCTGGTAAACATAAGGCAGAACGTGATCTTGGCTCATTCATGGACAAAAAAGTGATTATCTTTCACTAGGGGTCTGCTTCACAAATTTACCCTTTATTTAACAAACTGACTTAACAGAATAAACTAACGGCAACATATACCCTGTTTAACCGGTAACTGAATATGTCTTGGTGTACCCTTGATCGCTTGTGTCCAACAGTAGCTCTTCATAGTGCCATAAAACACATTAAAAGATCTGTTTCGCATCAAGCCTTCCATTCTCTAGTTTTGGCAAGTCACTGAGCAGGGAACACATTTGATCATGCAGTATAATAGGGTTACGTAGCAGAAACTGATCTTTTGGCAGTAGCTTTTGTAGGTTTAACCACTACCCACGTCTGTAAGTCTGAAATAAATCATACAATATGAGCCTATCCATCATGAAATTATATTTCAGCTGGCACCCGTGTTAACCGCACTCCACAGGCAGCGATCCATTCCAAAATAAGTAAACTTGTTGGCACTGGAGTGAGATGGTCCTTAAAATACAGCCTAACCCTATGTTTCTGTGAGTCGTGTGATGTGCTATGGACGCAGCAATGACATCTCACAGGAAACACACAGACTGCAGCTAAACTGTTTCAACTCAAGGCTGTAGAAAATATTGCAGAGAAATATTTGACTCACTATGCTAAAACTCCTGCTTGCCTTTAGTCACTTTTTCATTGTAAGCATCATGGGGAATACAGGTTTGTGTAAGACTGTTCTTTGTACAGTGAAATTCTGAGTAATATAGGCTTTAAATTATGATGGATTAATGCAATCATCTCACCCTCTGTTCCTGAGTCTGTTATGATTCCTGAAGCCATGGAGTCAAACTCCACAGACAGAGAGAGAGAGAGAGAGAGAGAGAGAGAGAGAGAGAGAGAGAGAGAGAGAGAGAGAAACCACAGCAACCTTTTTTCAATAAATAATTGCAAAGCTCTTGTGCAAGTGAATTCAAAAGCTACTGTGCTTAATAAAATATTAATTGCCTCGCTCAAATTGTCTTAATATAATGACAAACATTTTAAACGATTAAATCACTTTGTTTAATTAGCAGTAGTGAGTTTTGGTTAATTGTTTACTTAACTCAGAATCAAATTTAGCGGCAACATGCGGTAAAATATTTCATCTGTTGTGTGTTTTTTATAAAGCCTATTTTCTTTTTAATAGCAAACATCGGAGAGACGTGAAGGCCGCAAAGCATTAAACATGAAACCTTTGTGTAAAGTTTCTGCAATTTCAATACAGCCTTGAAGGACAACACAGAGCTTGTAAAGCATTTAATTTCTGTTTTATAAGCAGCTTTATTGTGCCTCTCAGCCTCCCTGCTTCAAATCGCTCTTTAATTAAACTCCAGCTAATTACACAACTCTGGAATGGCTGTTTCTGCTCCCCAGGAATGAGGGGAGTTCCAAGAGCGGCTGTTTATAACTGAACGTCAGCTGACACCCAGAGATTCACTGCTTTCTCTGCATTACAGCCAGTGACTGGCTAGTGGCCAGTAAAACACAGATTTAGATCAACAGGAGTCGAGTGAATTCACTGTAATTATGTTAGTCGATTACTGTGTAATTAACATAAATGCACACACATAGTCTGCAAACTAGAGGGCTTGAAAACTTTTGGACACTCTCAACTTTGATTCATATTTAAAACTGAGGTAAAGTCAGATGAGGTTAAAGGCTGTCTCACAGTTTCAAGATTCGGTTTAAGACCACTATACAGAGGATCAACACAAGAAACAGCATCAAATAGCAAGGTGAAAGAAAGAAAGAAAGAAAGAAAGAAAGAAAGAAAGAAAGAAAGAAAGAAAGAAAGAAAGAAAGAAAGAAAGAAAGAAAGAAAGAAAGAAAGAAAGAAAGAAAGAAAGAAAGAAAGAAAGAAAGAAAGAAAGAAAGAAAGAAAGAAAGAAAGAAAGAAAGAAAGAAAGAAAGAAAGAAAGAAAGAAATACTGGAATGTTGTTTATTGCCACAGAAAATGATTCTGCCTCACAAAGGAAAATGTGCACAGTATTACACAATTGAATTCTGGGATGAATATACAGCACAACATATATATGTTATATGACTTGCACTGACATATATTAAAATATGTCACTGCCATTGTTTTGTCTCAAGATGCACACCAGTAATGATCAGTTTGTTCTAAGGCACGTTACGTATATAAAAAGCTACTTAAATGTCCTAATTAAGGCATATCCTGGCTTAATCAATGCCCTGTCTATGAAACCAGGCCAATAAATATCATTATTATTTAAATAAATATTTAAAAAAATACAAATAAATAAAATAAAACAGTGCATTTGCTCAATAGGCTACATAGACTATAAAGTTTTTCATTTGATTATTATGTCAAAAAAAAGTTCATTTTAATTTATTCTACTCTTGGTTTAAATACAAATAGCATTTGTGGAGTCCTAATCTGTTAAATATTTCAAGCTAAAAGTGTTAAGTTATTTAAGCTTAAAAAAAGAGATATTATTATCCAGTCTTATTTGATCAAGTATATGTTCCATATCCAAGTTAAAATATGACTGCTGTCATAAATTAAAGCCTGATGGATGAGAGTTTGTATGTTGTGCGATACTCTCTACAGCAACATGTCATTGTGGTCTACTGGTTTGTCTCTTCAATATTTTAGTCTTGGTCATAGAGGAAATCGGTACTGAAGAGTCTGAAAAGTCTTTTTGCTGTATTTGATGTAGTCCTCTCATGCAATGTCAACAAGAAGAAATGTTCAGTTTAGTGATACCTACATTTTTTATTTTGATATGCAGCAACAATTTTAGAGCTTCTCTGGGCATCTTGTGTGGTGTTCACTTATTTAAAGAAGTAGGACTACATGTTCCCTTTTAAAATAGCAATACTAAAAATCCCAAACCATGAAAGCAGAAGAAGTGAAGGTGTTTGACAGGCTGCTGTGGGTCCATTCATCTGTCAGATGCTCAGGGGAAATCAACCCCCCTGTATGCTTCCTGTAGAACGTGGTCCACATGCCGTTAACAAGTCCCCTGACTCCAGTTGACAGACAGCCAGAAGGAAAGGTTTAGTAAAGTCAGACAAGTCTATGCTCTACTGAGTATTGCTCACTAATGCTCTATCTGAAGTTATCAGAGAAAATGGATGTCATTAAATGTGATGAATGATGAACCACAAAGTGGGGTTTAATCTTATATTTAAATTTAAGATCAAATGTCTTGATAAACTTCAAATTGCATATAAATGGATAAATAGAACATGAGCAGCATAATCTTAGGGATAATTCACACTGAACCGACAAATGCTGACCAACACTGACAATCACCAGAGATGTCACTTCTCAGACATCCCATGACCGGACAAATGCAGATTGAACATGAAAACAAGTGCTGACCAATGGCAACAGACGCTGACAGGGGTAAAACACTGATCCCATGAACAAAACCTGACGTGTTTGTTGCCGTCGGTCGCTGTCTGTCAGTCCAATGTGAATTAGTGGTGCAGTGAGAACCATTCTCAAAACTAATTAAGACACACACACGTCATGTCATTTCGCCTTTGTCGCTTGGCGGCGGTTGGCTGCATGGATGAGAAAGTAATGACCAGAGTCTTCTGTCTCGTACTGTGGCATGAAGCAGGCTAGCTCCTGACAGACCAGTCCATGTCGTGATATTATCCAACCAGCATATTCTTGGTCTTCCATGACTTCTAAAACCTTCCACTAACCATGATGCTGCATTCAATGGTGTCGCCTAGTATTCTCATTACATGACCAAAATAGCGTAACTTGGTCATGTCACACACACAAAAATCTATTATTTTAAATATATATTTTTATAATATATATAAGAAATTATGTTTAATTTAGCATGGATGCATTAAATTGATCAAAAGTTTTCAATATTGATAATAAGAAATGTTTCTTACTGCTATTCTTCATCAGCACATTAGAATGATTTCTGATGGATCAAGTGACACTGAATACTGCCATAATGACTGCTGAAAATTTTGCCATCATAGGAATAAATTATATATATAATATATTACAAAATATATTAACATAGAAAACAGTTATTTTAAATTGTAATAATATAAAATTACTGTTTCACTGAATTGTTTTAATCAAATTAAAGAGGACCTATTGTGCCCTTTTACAAATTCTTGATTTTGTTTTTGGGGTCTACTATAACAGGTTTTCATGCTTGAATGTTCAAAAACACATTATTTTTCACATTATTGCAGCACCTCTCTTCCCAGTCTGTCAGTAACACTCTTTTTAGTTCCAGTCTCTATGATGCCCCTCCTTATGAAAAAAGCAATGTGCTCTGATTGGTTGGCTGGACCAGTGTGTTGTGATTTGTCATTTGTCAAGCATTTTGCAGAAAAGTCTGCCCTTACCAGACTCCGCCTCCCCCCATTATAGTTATAAATGTAAAACAAATATAAAAAGCCATTATAGTTCCTTTTTTAATGTCAAATTAAAATAAATGCAACTTTGATGACCATAAGACACTTCTTGCAAAATAATAATAATAATAATTTAACTGTAGTCTAAGCTAAACTACTTGTCATAATGAATTTTAGCCCAAAGTTAAATCATTATTTCTGTATAAAAACGTTATTATGCAGATTTTATTCACAAATGTGCGTACACATCCTTAGCAAATGAGACCCATGTCAGCTCTGAATTGCCACCTTCATGTCCGTTTAAGAATTAAACATTGTCTTTCACCATACACATATACACACACAAATTAAATTCTGGATACTCAGTTTATCTGCTTGTGAATTCTTGAAGAAACATCCTATAAGACATGAAATAATGATAGAAAAGCACAACCCCACTGATTTTCCATTTTCTCTCTGTTTTTATCAGAACAGCCAGTGCTTGCTGTGTGAATGATCCCTTTATCTCAGTTTCATTAGTGTGTATGTGTGCCTGCGCTGCTCTTGGCGGGGACAGAGCGTCGGTTAGACAGTCACTTCCTGGTGTCTGTGATGTTCAGGCAGATTACAGAGATGCTTTGAAGCTTTGGCTCCTCATGTCTCTGGTGACAGAACGAACAGACCCCTGCCTTCTGCTGCCGTACACAGAACCGAGCGGCACACTGACGAAAGGCCCCACGCTGAACCTAAGCCTCTCATCTGCTTTATACGTTTCCTTTCCTTTCGTCCTGTGAACAATAAAGCCACACCTATTCAATCTCAATCCAGGGGCTTTAGAGTGAGGGAAATAACATGCATAATGTGGGATGTCCGACAGAGCTAAAGAGGAAATAATGGCTGGTTAGTAATCTACCTTAACTGCAGCCAGCCAGACTTTGGTGTAGACATTTATCAGAATCTTCCACCTTGTTGCATGGTGTAGGGCTCACCAAGAAACTTAAAAGAAAGACACAATGACAAAGAGACTCAATAGGCCGACTCAGACCTGGACAATAAGATGATATTTGATAATCAAGTATTTGATCATCTGCCTCCTAGGAATTAAAGCAGCGCTTTGAGCTTTGAGCTATAAGAGCAGTAAAATGTCAGTCTGAAAGGTGACGATAACAGCTGAGGGACAAACAGATCTGTCCCCAATAGTAAAAATTCATGAATCAAGCCGTGTCTTATTTCACACAAAGGAATTTACTCCACACTGGGGTAAGATGACCTGGAGCAAGAAGTCCCCCCTGGGGTAAACTGCTATCTGTTTTTGTTGAATATATAAAATGTATCAGAAATCATGTTCAATTTTCTTTTGAAGTGTCATTATTGTAAAATACTAAAGGGTTCCCACTCTTTTTCAGTTATAATTTTCCAGGACATTTTCAATTTCACTAAAGCGGAAATAAAAGACAAGGTTCAAGTAATATATTCCTCTAGCCATAAGTCTTTAAAATTCAAACAGTTTATGGCCATGACTGCCGAGACCACATACTACCCATACAAAGGGGAGGCTAATATGTGAAGAGTACGTCCTATGGACTCACCTAATGGGAGTACTACACAGGGAAGACTCTGTGGTGGGCTCCACCTGATAAGGGAGAGACTACCAGCCACAGCGTCTGGCGACAAAAAATAACAATACAAATGTAAATGAGGCCAAAAAAAATAAAAATAATAATTTTAAGTTTAGAAACATTTTGAGTCCTCCCTCCCTTGCCTCACAGTGCTTTGGTCACTGCCTGCTTTCCAATGTTGCCAAGCCTGCAGTTTTGCCGTGGGTTGTTTTTCAAGTCCGTGGGTTGAAGCGACAACGATAACATGATATTTACCCCCCGGAATGTGATTTTTACCAGGTGAAATCCACCAAAAATACTTGGATTTTCCCCCCCAAAACGTTATTGGGGTAGTTCTGAGTAGCAATTGGGAGGGTTTTATTGTGAAAACCTGGCAACTCTTACCTCACCTGCACACACAAGTTCGGATCTCTCTGTAGGGCCTGTAAGACCAAGGAGAGATCCCAAGAGGGGATGAGGTGTGGTCTTGTGGGATTTAACCTCTGCGCACCTCTCAGGAACCTATTATTAGGTCTGCTTTTCCAGAGACCTGCCACCCACAGTGTGGTGGTTTACTGCTATTGCAGCCATGTACACCTTAAAGGTGGTAGCAGACAAGTGCTTCTCTAGGCTTTCTTGGAGGAAGGAAAGCACTGACCCAACGCCTCCATGGGTCTTCACCTCAGGAAAAACACCATGTAGCGAAAAGGCACCACTTCAAGGCTTATAGCCGTGTAGAGGGGGCTCTTGTCTGAGTTATTGTGTCTAGCCCTCTGAATTCCTCCTTGTCCTATCCAAGGAACAGGGCCCGGTTGCATGTAAGCCCCTAAGTTATAAGGTTCAGGGTACTCTTAGTAGCCTGGCTCCACCCTCCTACGTTCTTCCGCTCAATTTTCATTTTCCTTCAGTACGTCGTCTGGGTTTGCAGTATATTCGCGTTTTTCTCCAGCCAATCTTTACCTGTCCAATCAGCGAACAGAGGGAGTGACTGAGAACGATGACGTTGAGGTTGTGCGCTACATTGTAGTTCAGTAATGGCGGCGGAGAAAGATGGTAGCGAAGCCATTAGGTCCGTTGTGGCAACGCTGCCGAATATCCAGAAGTTAAAGCCGGAGCAAGAACAATCTTTGTTGAGTTTTGTTGGTTGCCATGATGTTGTGGCCCTCCTCCCCACGGGGTTCGGGAAAGGTTTGATTTTCCAGCTCGCTCCATTATGGTGAATGAGTTGGCTAAGGCGAATGCTAGCGATTGGTTATGGCAGATCCGAGTGGCTCTGGGCAGATCCAATAGTTTTAAACTTCAACAGAGTACCCGCCTTCAAGGAAATTAACGCTTGTCAATGGGGAGTGGCCAGACTCTTTGTACAAATTAAATGTACGAGAGTCTGGTAGGACCAGGCTAACTCTTAGTGAAACAAGTCCTGAAAATGTATGAAAGAACACATATTACACAGACACTTGATATTTATTCTTATATGATTAGTTATTTGCATTTGATAGATTTTACTTTCAATAAAATATTCAATCTATTTGAAAAAGGTGTTTTGATGCATGTTCGGCCTGATTTTTTTTGTTGCATTTACACTGTTCTGACCAGTGTGTGGCGTTTCGAACCTTTCGAAACAGCGAATCATTTTGTAAAGTTGGTTCAATCGATTCAATGATTTGAAAAAAAAAAATTCTCCCATCACTACCCTACGGTAAGGCAGTAGGAACTGACAATATGGCAAAGTATTGTGGCAGGAACATAGCTATTTATATATGTGGCAAACAGGAAATAACAACAAAGAAGCAGTCCATAATCAAAACTCAGGAGAGGGCTCCCTCTAGTGGCTGGCTGAATGGGAATCAACTGTTACAACTGTGATGTAAAATATGTTTGTAATGTATATCTAATTTGTGGAATTATTAAATAACTCCCTGAATTGTAATAATTAAGTTAAATAATAAAGACACTAGCAACCTTCTGCCCTAATTAACTCTTCAATATTTTAACTCTACAAATCGAAATGTTCTACAGTGTCCACAAATCCCCTATTATCAAACAGACATACCAACTTAATTCACAGATCATTATCATTCAATCTAATATCTCACAATTATTCATGTTCAGATGAAAAGTCACGATTAATAACAGCAATAAATGACAAGAGATTAAATTACATGGACATGGACAAGACATAATGTAAGGGTGAGGCATCTAAACCTATCTGTTTTATTCCTAATTACATTAAAAATTGATTTTGTTGCATATTTTGTAACCTTTGAGGACATTTGTCTAAACAGAGAGACTTGCATGTTGAAGGGAATCAGGTGATATGCAACTTTTCCCTTTAAGGGTTCTGATTATTTAAGTTAAAAGAGATTTCAAACAGAATGACAGCGAGTGGTCTTTATAGTAAGTGCTGCTGGGGTCACAGCTTGCCTTTTCTTCTAATCTGTCTTTTTCTGCTTTTTCCATTCTCTTTCTTACTCTGTCCGTCTCTCCCACACGCCCTCTACCTCTTTGCCTTTTTTTCTTCCTTTCCTGCCCTCCTCTTGACGATAAACACAGCGAGTCACAGTCTGAAGCACACCAGAGCGTTGTGTGTGTTAAAAACGTTTCCCAATGGCAGCATCACAGTTTGTGTGAACTTTTCAAACGTCTCTGAATCTGGTGGAAGACCATCATGGCGCTCCTTGGCTTTGAACGGTTATTCTCCTGTGAATTCTCCTCTCCAAAGGGCCTCTGTCTTCAGAGGCTCACAGAGAAGAAAGGCCTCGAGCGACAGCTATCAGTACCCCCCACCCTCCTTTTCTTCATCACACACACTCACACACACACACACACACACACACACACACACACACACACACACACACACACACACACACACACACACATACGGTGTGCCTCCCCCACAGTGTCTCTCATCAGAACAGGCTGTTAAAAAGCCCACTACTTTAATTATAAAAGGACCTTAAAAAACAGAATAATACATTAAAGAAGCTTAAACATCAGATATAGCCTGCTACAAAAACAATAAGTAAGCTAAATAAAATATTCATTAGTGTAATTGGATCAGAGAACAGCAGCATGTGAGAGAGTTACTGGAAATGGATGTTGCTGACGATGACAGTGTATCAGATCCATGTGGCAAGGCAAACGTTTTTTTTTTTCGTTTTTTTGCGTTTGAAAGTCTAGAAGTCTATTTGATTTTAGCTTTCATCCTCCATTTCTCCTTCATGTCTTGACTGCTGAAGCCTGTTTACCCCTCATGGAGGAAAAACTTCACCAGAATTTTAGAGGACATGGGATGATGCTTCTAGTTACAGGCATTTATGGTCTGTAAAGATCCAAACTGTAAATTTGAGATTGAAGAATAAAGCTTTCAGGACAGTGATCACTGCCTTTCTTTGTGGATAGTTTTTCTAGAATAATAAAACTCCAAAAGAGGTAATTAAAGTAAATAATTTGAAATAAAATTGAAAAGAAACTACTAACTCATTTTTTATCTGACATCTAGGGATAGTTCTGTCATTATTTACTCACCTTCATTTTGTATGAAATTTTTCTGTGGAATGATATTTTAAAGAATGTTGTTAACCAAAGAGTTTAGTCACTATTGACTTGCATGGACCAAAAAGAGAGAAAGAGAGATAGAGTGAGATTTCTCTCAATATATTTTGTGTTCCACAGAAAAAAATAGTCATACAGGTTTGGAATGACATTAGAGTGTGTAAATGATGACAGCATTTTTATTTTTGGGTGAACTAACCCTTTGACTTTGATGTTATAAACAAATTTTGGGCCCTATTTTAACGATCTGAAACGCAAGTATCAAGCGCGAAACGCAAGTAACTTTGTGGGCGGGTCTTGGGCGCTGTTGCTATTATACCGGTGGGATAAATGAATCTTGCGCCCGACGCAAATCTAAAATGGGTTGGTCTGAAGTAGCTTCATTATTCATAGGTGTGGTTTGGGCGTAACGTGAAATAAACCAATCAGAACATCATCTCACATTCCCTTTAAGAGCAGGCGCGCTTGTTCCATGGCGAGTGCTATTATAACGGCGGATTTGCCAGGCGCACTTCACAGCCGAGGAGACCGACGTTCTCGTCAGGGCCGTAAAACACAGAGAAGTGACATTGGGGATGGGAGAAACCCACCCAAATTAGCTTCGGTTAAACAGGCGTATAATAATTTGGGTAAATGTGTAAGATAGATTTATGCCTATTTGTTCACATCTTCATGGACACTACAATGATTTCCCTCGTGTGTTAATATTTTTCCTTGTAATAATGTAGCCTATGATTTGCAAAAATGAAAACTGCTGCTTCTGTGTAGATGAGAGAATCAAAGTGTATGCGCGTTGTAACACGCTACATTATGGCCAAGCATGCGCCCTCAAAATAGCATTTGAATAACATGCGCAACGCGGAATTGTTTTCTAAACCTGCAAAATAGCATCAGGGAACGTTTGCGCCAGAACACGCCTCCTCTTTTCGCTGAAACGCCCCCCGGGAGCGCAAGTTCATTCCTTAATTTACCGACGTGTGTCTGTGGAGGGAAAAGTCCGCTGTGCGCGGGTGCAAAATAGGAATGATACATGCGTCGGTGTACAAAGTCAATTGCGCTGGGTGCAAGATAGGGCCCTTTGTCTGTATGTTTCAAAAAGAGCCATTCGGCAAGTGCATGTATTAGAGCTATAAACAATGAGCTGATACTGAATCAGAAATGTTTTAATACCTTACCTACCACACATTTCTACTGTCTTCTGAGCCCATCGTGTCTCATGTGAAAATAAATTGGTCAGGGAGAGGGGGTCCCCAAATATTACGGCAGGTGGACTCCATTCATCCCTAATGATTTTGCATAGCCTATATATATATTATGCAGATTGTACAGGTCTACATTAAAATTCCTTAGTTCATTAGCTTACCTATAGCATCAAGAGTCATACAGTATTTTATTGCTGCAATGTCCAACTGTCCATCACAATGATGAAAACGAGTCTTTGAACCCATCCTTGGCGCTCTGGTTTGGTTCACTGTGTGCTGGCCAGATAAAAAGATAATCATTTCCTTTGAGGAGGGCAGGGGATGAGACCAAATATTTCAATCGAACCCAGGCTGCAGCAAGAGGAAGCAGTTACCCACCATTGGAATGGGGCTGTCACATAGTGTTTATGATTGTATGTTCCTATGTGGATGTCTCGATCTCTTTGTCATGGCTGAATTAGGTGAAATCTGACACGAGTTTGCAAGAAACTTAGAGGGATAGTTCACCAAAAAATTAAAAATTAGTCATCATTTACTCAGGCTCATGTTGTTTCAAATCTGTATGACTTTCTTTCTTCCTTGGAAACGTGAAGTTTATGAAAGTGAATGTGGGCTGAGGCTGTCTAGCTCCAAAAATATCAAAAAAGCACCATAAAAGTGGTCCATATGACTTGTGTGCTGTATTTAATCTCTTCTGAAGTCTAATGATAGTTTTGTGTGAAAAACAGACTGATGTTTAAGTCATTATTCACTGACAATTTTCATGATATCCTCCACTAGTTCTCAAATAAATTGGATCAGTGGTTCTCAACCTTTTTGATTTCAAGGGCCCCCATTGTCCACGACATTCAAAAGTTGTTAGTGATTTACTCTAAGAATTAAGGATTTTTTAAATCACAATTTACAAAAAAAGTTTGTAAGACTTTGCCAAAACTAGAAAATGCATAAAAATGCCCATGAAGTTATAAGATGTTATTTATTTACTTTTCCAGTTGTAGAAATCAGACTTTTAAAATTAGGCTACCTATCAAGACCTTGGGAACATTGGTCCTTAAAAAAAATAAAAAAAAATAAATAAAAATACAATTGTTTAGGGGTCATTGAAATTTGTCTTATTTTAAATGATTTTAAATCATCTTGAGATGATTTCACCTTGGAAGTTTGCTGAGGCCCTTAGTGGGTCCTGGTTAAGAGCCACACTGCATTAGATGCATTGCATTAGGTCTGATGCCGATGACAACCAATGGCCATTAAATGCCATCAGTGCACCATTTTTGTAGTCCATACAACTTCTGTAGTCCATTTTATAATTATAATTATGGTGGAGGGGAAGTTCAGTCAATAGTAATTTAAATTTCAGTCTGATACAAATCTATTGTAGCCTATGCTTCAGAAGACTGTAGTGCACAAGTCCTGAAAAAGCTTCCCTATAGCTCCAAAAATACAATATATATATATATATATATATATATATATATATATATATAGAAATAATTATACACAGTACACACACATATATTATGTAAACACAAACTTTTATTTTGGATGCGATTAATAGTTTCCCAGCACTAATTATAATATAATAGAATTAGCCGTTCACAGTTTGCTATGGGGGAATACAATACCGGAAGCCTGCATAGCACTGATCAGTGTTATTTTAGTGGCGCTGAGATACTACTATAGTCTTTATTACAGTTTTTCTTAATTGATAACACACTATAACAGATTTAGTTGGCCCAATTTCCCAAATCATTAATTCAGTTCTAGAAACAAAGACATGTTTCTCAAAAGGTTTAACACATTTCACCTGTTTTCACACACGTTCCAATTTTCTCAGTGTTTTCTGCAAAACTCTACACAAAAATGTCCTAATTTAGCACAGGTAATCATGCTCTCATTCAGAAAACACAAACACATAATGTGCCCTATTTTAACGATCTAAGCGCATGGTCTAAAGCGCACGGGCTATTAGGGCGTGTCCGAATCCACTTTTGCTAGTTTAACGACGGGAAAAATGGTCGGCGCGCCATGCGCATGGTCTAAAAGCGTTGTCCCTATACTCTTAATGAGTAATGGGTGTGTTTTGGGATTTACGTGCGTTAAACCAATCATAGTCTCATCTCCCATTCCCTTTAAATGCCAGTTGCGCTCGCGCCATGCCAGATTCGCTATTTACATGACGGAATTTGATAGAGGAAAGACGAAGCCGTCTTCAGAGCGCAAAGGAACTGCTCGTGCGCGAGGTAAAAGTGCGCAAGCAGACCATTTACGGGAGAAGCCGGATTCCACCATATCTTTATGGACACAATAATAATCTTTTACATTTTAATCATTTTATTTTAAATATTTAGCATGTTTTGTGTGCTGCTGTGCGTCCCTGTGTGTTTAAACCATAGACTGTAAAAAACAGGTTTAAACAGAGTGTACACGCGTTGTGGACCCGCCTATAGGCGCACATTAGGCTACTAACGCGCTCATTAAATAACAAAAAAAAATATTACGCCATTGACTTTAGACCAGGTTTCAGTTGGTCAATGGCGCAGTCTATTTCTGTTGCCTCAAAATAGCAGCGCGCCAACAATGCGCCAGAAAACACCTCGTTTTCAGACCAGCACGCCCATGGGCGCACGAATGGGCGCAAATGCATTTGCTATTTAAACAACGTGGCGCAGGACGTGAAAATGATTACTGCGTCGGAATGAAACTAGCAAAAAACACTTGAGTCGCGCTTGGCGCTGCACTGCGCCGGGTGTAAGTTAGGGCCCAATATAATTAACTCAAGTGTCACACTGTGAACTCCAATAGCAAACATTTATCCACGTGTAAACAACAAGTTGCAAAAACTGATGACACACCAATCAGAATCTTATAGGATAATATAAATAGGGCCATGGGGGATGAATCCTAGTGGTAGGAGACAAAGAGGAAGAGGAGAGGTAAAGAAAAATGAAGGAGACAGGGTAAAAAGACATTTGTTCCGGGTGAAATACAAAGCACTACAGTTGACCATGTTCTTATGCATGGAATGACCATGAGGGAAGTTGATCTACACAGGGTCATCTATATGGTTTTTATACTACTTACACAAACATAATAGTACACAGTAGAAGTACTTTAGATGAGAGAACTTTCATTATTAAAGTTAATACTGTAGCACATGTTGTGCATCCTCAAACTCATAATTGTCAAACTGACCAAGTATTTCTTACATTTCGTATTTTTGCAGAACTGAGAGACAACTGCTGGGGGAGGGAGAGAAATTATTTTGTCAGAAGACTAAGAAACTGCTCTAGTATGCTAAATGTCATTACTAGTACTGTAATGCCATTTTTTTTTACTGAACTGTAATTGACAAGTACTGTATTGCATACCAAGTTCATATTCAATTATTTTTCTAGTGCTTTTCATCTACTGTAAGATCTCTTTATAGTAATGTAATGAAAATTAACTTTTCTTAAAGCTTATTGTTAAATTTCACTCTCTTGTATCCCTCTATTTATGTTGTCTGTAATAGACATTAAGCTGTAAAATGATTCGTGATTGCTAAAAGGAGGTTTTTGTAACAGCGTTATGAATTGATCTCACTAGTGTTCTCTAGTAGGCAATGGAGTAGTCTGTGTTTGTTGAGTTTTGTGTGCCAAAGTTTGATTTTGACAAAAGAGAATATGCTTTTGACAAAAAATATTTGAATTTGACGTGGAAGTTTGAGGTTTGTACAAGGTAGTTTTGAGACTGTGTTTATAGTTGTGAGAAATGGTGAATTGTTTCATGAATTGTGTTTTAGCAATCGAGAAAATTTTATATTTTTAAATATTTTTTTCATTTTAATTCTAGGTAAAGTTTTAGTTTAAGTTTATTTTAATTTTGATTCGTTTTTTAAATGTCTATTTTAGTTCAGTTCAAGTTTATTTAACAAAAATGGGTTTTTTTTTTGGTTTTAGTTAACTATAATAACCCTGGCTGGCACTGAGCTTTTAGCGGAAATAGGTAGATAGCCACTCCATGACAATTCGTTATCACTGTATTAACATTCGACACTATGATGGCCTGATGTAAGGGAGGAAAGCTAATTTTGTTCATAGCTTGGGTGAGGAATGTAGTGTTGCTATAATGAATCACTTTGAGTGTTTAATCCACTATTATTTGATTGGGAACGAGTTTAAGATAGCTTCTTCTGCTGGAGCAGAAGTCCCATGTTTGGGAGCCAAGGTAAACTAAAACTTTGTAGAGCTCTAAGATTTCATGTCAGCAGAGACAGATAATGCACCTCGTGTGCACCTGATGAAGGAGTCTGTCTCTATGCAGGCTTACGAGTACCAGACACAGACAGTTACCGTCCTAAGCAGAACCAGGACCCTCTAGCTTTAACCTGCCATGCTAAAACAAATCGCTATAAATCTAAAGCTAAGCTAAGCTGAGCAGACCCACAGTCACCTCAGGCTGGACTTCAAGACTTCAAAGAACACCTGGCCAAGAAACCTAGAAATCCATCTGAGGCAAATCCAGATTTTATTTTGTTCACTTATGGAACATGTCCAACATACAAAATTAGGGCTAGTGTCATTCCAAATCACAGAAACGCTATCAGCCGTGTTTACATACATATGTGGAAAATAGAAAGCAAATGCCACACATAGCCTTAAGATACATTCAAGCAAGTCAAATTAGTCACAGCACCAGATCTTAAGAAACCAGCTGAGTAAAGTGCAAATGGGTTTCACAGTTTAGGGAGTTTTGAGAGATTGCATATACTCTGGTGCGTCAGTGTAATTGATACATAATTGTGGAATCCTTTTGAGTCCCTTTAATGTTCAAAGTTAAGGGAAAAACAAGTCCAGCCCTGTGTTAGATATTAACGGTAAACTGAATCACCAGAACAAATGTGATGATTGTCCCCAAGGGCTTGTGGCTGCTTTGATGAGAAATCCATCCAAGGCACTGTTTTCAAAAGACACTGAAAGTCATTGACTTGGAGAAAATGAAACTGACCCACCTCACTGTGCTCTTGTGCTTTTGGATCCATCTCTTAAGGTTTTAAAGTTTGGATGTTATAGTCATCAAATTCCATTAGTTTTCCATAAATATAGCATAATAGAGCAGCATACCTTGGCTCCATGTTCCTACTGCACATTTTTAAATCCTGGAATATGATTCAAACCATATAAAAAACTTTTTTTAATTATTATTTATATACATGTATACCGTATATATAGTTTTCATTTTAATTTAGTTTTTCTTTCTAAATATTTCTGTTTATTTTTAATTCAGTTTTTGTACTTTAACATTTTAGTACTTTTAGTACATTTTAGGCCTAGTACTTTAACGTATTTCAGTTAGTTGCCAAGGCAGCCTTTCTAAAAATTTTAAGTTTAAGGTTTTCATCTAATATTTATATTTTATTCCAGCTTTATTTCAATTAGCATTTTTTTTTTTTTTTTTTTTTTTTACAGAAAAAGTTTTAGTTTACAATAACAACACTGGTTGGAGAGAGTGATAATGTCTTCACACACATATTTAACAGCCTTTGCCCTTTGGTATTACACAAAGTTACACAATGCACATTTTATAGGATGAGCAAAGGGAACATCAATGCCATGATTTTTAAAATAAGATTTTTTACAATGACGGGATTCATTTCTAATGGTGATAGCTGTAATATTACTAATAATTACTCAAGGGATTCAAAGCAAACCAGCCATGTGTGAAATGTGTGAGCCATGTTACAAAAGTAGCCTATGTGATGGAAAAGAAGATTAAGTCCAACATGTCTATTCAAACAGGGATAGCTTCCCTCAGATTTAAGGCCTGTTGCAAATAGATACAGCATAGCTTATATAGCCATTAAATCAGTGTGTGTGTGTGAGTGTATGTATGTGGTAATATGAGAGATAAGAGCAACGGCTACAGTATGAGACGGGCTGAGTTAAATCACATCACAGACTGCCTGGAGAAAAGCCTGAGGGAGTTCCAGTGTATATAATGGCAGCTTTTGGAAAGCCTAAGCCATACCAGAGAAGGACAGATTGAGGGTCATGGGTCATACATAAAATGCTAATTTAAATGGAAGTTAGAGCTTTATTTCTTTTTTTAAATCATATGACTTTATTGTAATCCCGAAGTTCTGGATGTGTTTATGTTTCTAAACTTATTTTAAGCTTCAACACCAAGTAGCCTGCTGGCTTTGGAAATGGAAACTATGAACTATGAAACATGAGCTCAAACAAATATGTTCTATGACAACAACACTATGAAGGAATTATTATTATTATTATTATTATTATTATTTTTGCTCTTTCGATGTCAAACACAACATTATTAGCTCTTACCTGTTAGGGCTTTGCATTGGGGACGCTGTTGTTTTGAATGTTTAACAATGGTGCCTCTTAGCGGTAGGCCTATTTGTATTCGGTTGCATTTTTACTTCGGGCTGATTTTTTCCTCGTGTTTTTCTAAAATGTTTTTTTTTTAATGTGAACCTATTTCACTCTGTTATTTTATTTGTAACTACTTGTGTATGGAGCTGCAGTCAGTTTTGTCAAATTAGGACGTAAACAGGATTTCGTGGTGTTAAGTGTAGGTTACACCCCCGAACACTAGACGCCGCTGTTTGAATCCTGTAGCTCCGTGAGAGGCGCTCTGAAGTCTTTACCGAGTAACGTTTAACGACACAAAACAAAGAGCAGACTGGTCAAGCACTGACCTGACTGAACCACCGGCTTTACTTTAAATAATGGGCAAAAAGCATAAGAAACACAAATCAGAGAAGCACACACACGACGGTAGGTCACTCACGATTCATTAAGCAGGCTGGATAATATTTTTTTCTTCTGTAGGCTGAAAGCCTGTTTTAAGTAACATTATAAACTAACAACAGCAGGCACTATGAAGCGGCACTCAGACTCTTGATTCTGTCAGTGGTTGAGTAACTTAACGTTAGCAGGCTGATATCTGATGTCCACAACGAATATAGAGTAATGTGTGTTTTCTCAGTAGCTTAATCCAAAGGCTACCGAGCTGATTGTTTGGTTGTTTTGCTCCGGAATACTAGCAACTGTTGCTCAAAACATCAGATTAACCAAGGCAGTATCAGAACAACAATTATTTAGGTTATTATTTATTAGGTTCTTTTCTCCATAAATGTATCAAAGCCAATTCCTCCTAGAACCAGATGAAAGGGCATTGGGCTTCAGAAATTTAAATTTTGTATGTAACTTAGGTTTAAAAGAGATTTTTCACAAAAACATATATTATTTTGTGTCGTTGTTATCACTAATACATAGCTGTCTCTTTTGAGAAGAATTATACTTCTCATAGACATAGTTTGGTATATGAGAAGTATAATTATTCTCAAAAGTCACAGCACTTGCATATTGTTGTCCTATTGTTATT
Organism: Abramis brama; assembly: GCF_963993115.1. Lineage (NCBI taxonomy): Eukaryota > Metazoa > Chordata > Actinopteri > Cypriniformes > Leuciscidae > Abramis > Abramis brama. Next base: position 30,218,462 of record NC_139965.1, read on the forward strand.
TTAATTGCTTCTATTGCTCTCCTCATTCGTAAGTCACTTTGGATATAAGCGTCTGCTAATTGATTAAATGTAAAAGAGGCAGCTATTTATTAGTGATAACAATGACACACTAAATAATATATAAGATGTTCTGTATTAATTAGGTTAGGTTATTAGTATAGCACCTAAAGAGAGACATTGGATAAATCAGTTGTTCAAAGTCGTTTGTGTTTCTGGCATTGAAGAGTTCACCGAGCGTCCTCTGAAGCTGGTGTTAAAAGTGGCTGGGAATGAAGTCACCACAGGCAGCCCTAGCCTTGAGAGTGTTTATGACGACCAGGTAGATTACGACAAACACAACAAGAAAAAGAAGAAGAAAAAGAAGGACGAGAAGGACAGAGCCAGTCCTCCAGTGTCGCCGGCTGACAAAAAGAAAAAGGTGAGATATGAAAACTGTTTTTGGCTTGTGATTTCATTGTGTTGTTTACCTGCTTACTACGTCCTAAGCAATGAATGTGTCTCATAGATGACCAAAAAGAGGAAGGTCCCAGAATCTGTGGATCCAGACTGGGATGAACAGAGCAGAACTCCTGCTCGCTCCGATGTTTCCCAGGACAAGCCCCTCACCCTCTCACTTGCCAGAATGGAAGGTAAAGCAGTGCACCCTCTCAGGGTTTAGGATTCATCTATTTCTGATGCGATTGTTTTGAAGGATTGTGTGCTTGTGCTTGATTATCTGTTGATTATGGATTTTGTAATTCCTCAGAAAAAGAGCAGACGCCTCTACAGGAGGCCCTGAGTCAGCTCATCCGACAACTCCAGAGGTAGGACTAAACATGGCTAACTTGAGGACTAGTTGTGGATTCATATGTAACTGATGCACAGTACTGTTGGAAGATTTGGTGGTCGTGTTTTTAAAATGCTCACCAAGGTTGCATTTATTTTATCAAAAAATGCAGTAAAGACAGAAATATTGTGAAATAAATTAATATTACAAATGAAAATAACACTTTTCTTTTTTTAAATACATGACAGCAAAGCTGAATTTTCAGCATCATTACTCCAGTCTTCAGTGTCACATGATCCTTCAGAAATCCTTCTAATATGCTGATTTGCTGCTCAAAAAACATTAATTATTATTATCAATGTTCAAAACTCTTCTGCTTTTTTCGTGTGGAATCCGTGATGCATTTTGTTAGGATTCTTTGATGAATAGGAAGTTCAAAACAACAGTATTTATTTGATATGGAAGTCTTTTGTAGCGTTATACATTTCTTTACTGTCACTTTTGATTAGTTTAATATGTTCTTGCTGAATAAATGTATTAATTTTTAAAAGAAAAACTTCAGACTTACAGAACTCCAAACTTTTGAACCATAGTGTGTAACTTAATATATAACTAAAGTGCTGATCTTAAAAAAAAACTAATGACCTCTGATTCTGCATCAGTCTTCTCAGTCTGAGTATCCTATTAGATCTGTGTTTTGGGTCTTATTTTCCTGTTGTGTATGGTCAAAATCCTGTCTGTAATTACTGAATGAGAGCTGAACGCTGCTGTTTACTGCAGGAAAGACCCTAGTGCATTCTTCTCATTCCCTGTGACGGACCTGATCGCCCCAGGATACTCTCTCATTATAAAGAGACCCATGGACTTCAGCACTATGAAGGAGAAAGTGAAGAGGGAACAATACCAGTCACTTGAGGAGCTCAAGGTAATGTGATCATCACAGCCATTACTAGGACACAGACTGGCACTAAAGCCCAATTTATATTTCTACGTCGAACTCACGCCGTAGCTACGTCGTAGGTTGTGTGTAGCACGCCGTAGCTACGTCGTAGGTTGTGTGTAGGTTGTGTGTTTTCCACCATCGGTCCGAACAGTTCTTAGAATGGTAAGGAATGGTTCCAGTTGTGTTTCCACTTCTCGGCCCGGAATTCTCAGCGCGAATGGCTACCCGCGCCGAACCGTGCTGCTTGAATCCGTGAAATGACGTCGCCACTCAGGATTGGTCACTTGTCTGTTGCCTGGCTACCAGTTTATTTTCCGCTATTTACATCTGATATTATCAGTAAACCATCGTGTTACCAAGGCAACGACTGACGCATTTGTATTACATTCCAAAGAGCGGCCGCTATCAGCCCCACAGTGGAAAATGAAACCATAACCGTACCAGCTGTCCCGGAGCGGCACGGAATGGAACAGTTACGCATTGAGAACCGTCCGGCCTGACGGTAGAAAAGCGGCTATAGTCCTGGCTGTGTGAATAGGAGAAAAACAGAATGGATCAGACCGATCAACTGAGCACCAAAGCACTTTAGTAGCCATGGTGGGGGAGGAGAGAAAGTGAGCAAGTGGGACATTTGTAGAAAGAAAGATAGCTGAGATATTACCTAAAAGGAAAAGGTCAGAGAAATATACTTGGAAAAAGAAGGGTTACGATCAGGAAAGAGCTCAGACCCGTGTTAATATTGGATAAGCTTTCTAGATGTTAGAGAGCAGGAATGCCTCAGATGGATGCCGAAGTTGCTTTGTTTCTGCTGAGTAACATTAGTTTTGTCATGTTTCACAGAACCAAGATATGCTGCTGTTGTTGTTGAATCACAGCTGATTCATCCATGCTCTCGCAAGCTGATAGTGGTTGCATAGCATGGCAGAACAATGAAGGGAGGGGTGTGTTTATTTGGGTTGATTTTAAGTAGTCATATATTAATTATTATTCCAGCTGCCTTTATTTGACAAGTGACAAGCAATGATCTACACAGTCATATATTGAATATTGATAATGGTCATTTAGACGTGGACAGTTGATGAGGTGATGCTGTGCTGTTCTCCCCACAGCTGGATTTCAGAGTGATGTGTGAGAACGCTATGATCTACAACAAACCAGAGACGATTTACTACAAAGCAGCAAAGAAACTCCTTCACTCTGGCATGAAGATCCTGAGCACAGTGAGTAGAAGAAAAACTGGAAAATTGTATTGGAACTTGTATTAGATAGTTACATTTTAGAGGTATAGTTGTTGAAACTAAATTTAGCCATTTTCACAATTTTCTGTTAAAAATCAGTTTTCACACCAGAGGGCGCTGATGTGCCATGCGCAATATGATCCCATTATTAGTGTTGTTGTAGTAGAATGTTGTTCAGTTATACCCATTCAAATCTATCAAACTGGAAAAGTTGAACATGAAAATTAACTTTTTTTTGTGCATTTAGGAGAGACTGGACAGTTTAAAGCAGAGCATAGAGTTCATGGCTGGCCTGCAGACGTCCAGCAGTCGTTCAGCAGAGGATGGAGACGAGGATGGTGGGACGTCTGACCCTGCCAAAGAGAACTCGTCGGTCATGGACACAAGTGACAACTCACAATCACCCCGTGTAGGCAATAAAGATACTCCAAGGTATGAATCACATATTTCAGTTTTTTTAACTTCTTCTCTATTACTAGTTTGTCTAGATTAAAGGCCGGTTCACACCAAGAACGAAAACTTAAACTATATTAGCCTCTGCACCAGTTGTAATTGCACACTGCAGTTATGTTAAAGTCAATGGATTTTAATTGCCTGTCAAAAAAAACAACAACTGTTGTTCCTCTGTATTGCAATAGTTGTGGTGTGAACTCCATTATACTCTTATTAGTATTACAGTTTTTTTTTAACTTTATGGGTTTAATTATTGTTCATAATGTGAATAGGCCTTAATCCTCCGGTCATCAAAGGTCAGTTCAGTTGAGAGTTGGGCGAAACTTCCTTTCAGTTGTCCTTTGAAAGTCTGTTTTTTTTTCTTTTTTTTTTACTAATTCTTAAAATAATGGTTCATATTAATCACAGGCAGGATATGAAACACTGCCAAATGTGAGTGAAAATGCTTGCAGGTTTCTCGCCAGTTGGCAGGTTACTTCGACATAACGCATGTTTAAAACCGAATGTCTGACCGCCGCTGCTGATCTAAGTGACGTGAGCAAATCAAAGACGCACACAACGTGTAAAAAAATCTGTCTCGACTTGTGCATCTTACGACAGCCTTTACCTCAGTGGAAATAGGCGTTCTAGAAGATAAACCTCTTTGGGTACATTTTCTTCTTCTCCACATTGAGATGCACATCTAAAATATAACATTTTAGAAAGTTATGCAAAATATACCTTTATCCATAAAATATTTATGGCTGGAAATAGTTTTCAATTCAGAAAGTTAATACCAGATCTTAATCACGGTGATGAATTGGCTGCCATTAAAACTAAAATAAGATGTATTGTCTGCCTGGGAAAAAAAAGAGCGTGACTTCACTTAAATGGGTGATGTGGTCAGTAAAAAAGCTTCTTTTCTCCAGTTTTCCTAACTGTGCAGCTATTCACATTGGCTTTGTAGCTGGATTCAAGGCTTCTGATGCTGTACTGAAGCCAGTGAGACATTCCAAGGTGTTGCCGGGGTGTTCACTGTCTTTCTCTATTTGCTCTCTCTTTTTGTTGCTTGCCTACGTAAATCGGCTTGGCTGCTGCAGTGGGCCGGAGTCTTGGAATGCTTAAACATGTTGTGACTTGTTGGCCATCTGTAGCCAACGAGATACGCACAGACACACACTTTGTATCTTTTCAGGGAGGATGAATCATCTTCCTGCACACTACTCCGCAGGGTCCGGTAGAGGCTTGAGAACAGGCCCACAAAGACCACACACTGATCTATTACGACATTATTCATAATTTATCCAATCACTGCTCTGACATCTGAGTTCATTAGGAGTTTTAGGAATGATATGCCTCAAATGTGGAGATTTATTTACTCTAAAGCGGGAGTATTACTGATAACACAAATACATTCAGAATTGCATCAATGTTTGTGTAACAGGGACAGTAAGGATGACGCTCAGAAGAGCCAGGCAGAGAAAGACCTGGAGGAGATCAAGAAGATCGTTGAGGAGTCTGGAGGGAAACTCTCAAACAGACGTCTGCAGTGTGAGGTAGGAGTACAACACCAGAGAACATGAACCATGTGTTACTGTACAGCATTCACATGTGAGATCATTCACTGAGCATGTCAGATAACAGTTGATGAACGGTCGCTTTTCTTACGAGCAGCTGGAGTTTGAGAGAAGGACGTCTGATGGCTCAACCACTCTGGGAATCCTGAACCCCGCTGACCTGAGCGCTGGAGGTTTGTGATTATGAGTGTTAAAGAAAACAAGCAAATGTTAGACGTGTGTACAAAACGTGTATCTTATGCTTCCATGCCAGATCCAGGATACTGCCCAGTCAAATTGGGAATGATGGGAGGTAGATTGCAGTCTGGAATAAACACCCTTCAGGGTTTCAAAGAGGACAAGAGAAACATGATCACCCCAGGTATTATACATTCACTCTTCACTCTGTCACTAACTTGAATCTCACTTTGTATCAGTCTCAACCGCTCCGTTAAAAGCAGTACTACTCCTATTCGTTTTCCTGGAAAAATTACTTGATGAATAAAATGTCTCAATTAGCAATGGGCTTCAGTCTGTGGCCTAACCTTCAGTCATGCGGAGAAGATCATGGGAAGGGTGTGTTATAATCTCTGTTTGAATACCTAGTGTTCAACTGCCAGAGGAATGTAGTAATATGTGCCGGATAAATCTAATTGTTCTTGCTGTCAATTAGAAAAAAATCAGTGGGCTGTAGTTTCTACTCATCTGGGGTTTTTCTTTATCTGTCAGTTATCTGTGGTGCTTGCTATATAAAGTTTTGCTATTGTTCATATTTTAATACCTAAATTAAAAAATATAGGACTTCTTGTCCCACACTGTGACATGAATGATACCGCAAATTGTGAGGGTTAGGCAGAAAAATGTCATAGCCTTCCATTTTAAGAAGACAGGGATTTGGTAAGCAGCCACACAGCACTGCTCTGTTAACCACTCGCAGCATCCTTGTGAGGGTTTTCATGGCCATTTCTCACTTGGGGACATGGGAAAAGGTAAAACGCTATAGTTGTTTGATTAAAAATTTTAAGGTTTAGAGTCAAGTTAAAGATTTGTACCAGTTAGTTTCAAACTGACTGTTTTGGAGTGAGCAGCGCATTCGGTTTAGACCGTTTTTTTTATAAATCTCTCATTGTCTTCTATAGATTTTGGCCTGGGGTGAGGTGACCTAAAATTCTTTAAAATAAGACAAAAAAATCAAGATGTTTATTATTTTATTTCACCCCCCTCAACAGCTGTTTCATTTAAGGAACCAGGCTTTTCACAGTCTTGGAAAATCTTGATATATGTTGTAGCCTAATTTTAAAAGACCTGGAAATTTCTAGACCAGGAAAAGTCATGTAAATTAAGAAAGTCTTAAAACAGCATGACCCTTTTTTTTTCTGTAAATGCTAAAATAGATTCCATATCCAGTAACATTCAGCTACTAAAACTTCTGATATTTGAATTAATTATTTAGAAATTTAGATTACCAATAGATTAAAATAAGTTTAGGAAACCAATTCAGGAGAAGGGGGAACTTATGGTTGAGACCCACAGTTTTAGACTGTGTTCTGTCCTTCCTCTCAGCCTAACTGCTGGCTTTGGCAGTTACTTATTAAAACATTGTAAAAAATATACCTACTATAATTGGAATCAGTCTATGTTCCATAAGTTATGCGTAAAAGTCCCTACATGCCTCTCTCTCTTTTTTTGCAGTTACCTATATGAATTACCTATATGGCCCATTCAGCTCATATGCTCCTACATATGACTCCAGTTTTGCCAATATCAGCAAAGAGGACTCCGATCTTATTTACTCCTTCTATGGAGAGGACAACAGTCAGCCAGAATCTGAAAGGTGTGTGTGTGTATGCTTGGAATCAGCCATATAAAGAAATATATCCATGAATTTAGATGACTAAGAAGAAGCAGCCACCTACTCTTTAAAACTGTGTTTTGAACCTACATGCATTTGTGGTGTTATGTGAAGCTGCTCTTCTGCAGGACAAAAGGCCTGATTCACACCCTTCCACCACTCCCCTCCCCTCCCCTTCCATTCCACAATTATAATTTGGATGTGTGTGTGTGTATGTGTAGCGTTGCAGATTTCCTTGCTAAATCCGAGGAGCACATGAGCAGGTTAGCAGATAATATCTTGGATGCTTTGACCAGTGGGGAGCACTCGAAACAACTGAAAGAGACAGCAACTGTAAGAAATCTCACCACACACTCATTACTGCAAGTCTTTGGTCAAAATTTACCAGCACATTTAATCCATAATATATGTATACTGTGGTATATCCATTTGAATTCTTTTCAGTGGGGCAGCTTACTTAAATCTGTTCTGGTTTTGATAGGATGATTTTGGTTTTCCTCAGGATAATCTGCCCATGGAAGAGCCTGCAGAGAAAGTAAACACAACAGATGATGCTGAGGTAAAGCACTCTCATATCCTCAGAATGAGATTAAAATGTCTACAAGTGCATACTAGAGTACAGCTCACTTGAGTTGAAGTGAAAACATAAACGTGGTATTCAAAGGCAGCGTCAGGACCGCAGACTCTGTGCTCTGCAGCAGCTGTGTCAACAACACCAACCAACTTTCACACACTAATGGAAAGAATATTTGCCCAGACACACACCAACACACTCTTCCCCCTGTCATTTTTTGACTTCCTCCTTCACTCACACTGATGTATGTGTGTGAGGGTGCTGTGGACATAGAAGGAAAGGTAAGCATGGGTCGTCTGTGAACATACTGCAGCATTAATCTGTGTGTGACTGCGCACTGCGGTCCAGCTAGCATACCTTAGCAGGGTGGTGCTACTGTTCAACACTGTTTTTAGCCGTCTAAGTATCACATATTATAGCTAGTGGATAATTCATAGTTTTATCCCAAGCTTTTTATCTAGTGATTCCCAACACTGTGTACTTACCCCTAACGGGATATCTAGGCTGGTTCCATGGGGTACATGGAAGGAATTTGATTGTGCTTTGTAAATTATACAAAACAGAAATGAACAGCCAAATAATATGGCTGTCGGTACATTCAAATAACAAACTGTATGTAATGCTATAATTAGTTGGGGTTTTTTTGCCATACTTTTCAAAAGTTTAATGTTATTGTATTTTAATGAAATGACAGTAAAAATAATGTTACAAAATCCTGAGAAGAATTCTGAACAATAATAATAATAAATGTTTAATTGTTTCCACAACAATATTATGCAGAACAACCATTTTAATAAGAAATGTTTTTGAATTATTTATGAAGGATTGTGTGATTTCTGGAGTAATGATGCTGAAAAATTCAGGAATAAATTACATTTTAAAGTATATTAAAAATAGTGTAGTTTTATTTAATATTTTACTTTTTTTAATTGAATTCTTAATCAAATAAATGCAGCCTTGCTGTGTATAAGAGACTTCTTTCAAAAACATTTGAAAAAAAATCGTAAAGACCCCAAACCTTTGAGTGGTAGTGAATACACACAGGCACGCGTAGTCCAATAAAAAAAGTGACGTGATTTGACTTGAGATGCTCGCACTTTTCTCTTAATTTTGAGCACATTTCTGGCCTGGTGTCAGTCCATGCCCCCCTTTTCACGTCTTTTCGCGCATGCCTCTGTAGGTTGTTGCGTCAGATCCCAGCAGTGGTGATAGTGTGATGGCCCTCAGTTCTGTGGGTTTGAATCCTGATCTGCTTCCTGAGAGCTTCAACACAGAAGGTGAGAATCTCCTGTGTTTGAAATATGGATAAATCCTGTTTAGTCATTTTAGATGTGATCAGACCCTATGAAAATCCAGGCCCCATGTTTTTCCAGTTTATTAATGAACCGTTTTCTTCTCTTGAGATGCATCTTTCATGTCTATTATGCTTGATGAACTGATTATGATCCTCCTCCCTCAGCAGTGGAATGTAACGCAGCGCATCAGTAACACGCGTGAGCTCATTTCCCATCTATGTAACAGCAAAAGGATTTATCTCAGTAAAAAATTCTCTTCCTCCCTTAGAAGCAGAGCATTTCCAACAGAAGCTGGATGAGACGACGGTGTTGCTGAGGGAGCTGCAGAAGGTTCAGAAAGAGAGACTGAGTGCCAAACAGCCACCAAACATCATCTGCCTACTGGTTCCTACTGCTAAAGAGCTGCAGCTTGGTACGCACAAACACAATATATGACCTATGATGACCGCTTCACTGCTCTCACTCTATCAGATAACACTAGACAAACACTAACATTTTTCCTGTCTCGTGTGTTTTTAGTTTTTCCTTACTCAAGGAGTTTTAGTGAGTCCGTGTTGTTGCACATTAACAGACCTGTGGGTTTCAGCAGCTGTTTAAAAGCAGATATACTTTGCACAGTTTTGATAACTTCTAACCCCCACCATTCTTATTGCAGCGGAGAAAGTTACGGGTAACCTGGCCCATTTGACCAGTCAGGTGACCCCTGGTGACGTGTGCAGTGTTTATGGTATCAGAAAGGCCATGGGTGTCTCGCTACCCAACGATAACGCACAGGATACGTTCACACACCTGACTACAGGTAATGTAAGCACTCAGCACAAACAAGAAATATCCAGCAAGTTAGACTTTGTCTTTTTACGCGTTTTGTTTGTGAAATGACTCTTGTTTGCTTTATCTTCTCAAAAACTGACATGCAGGTAAATGTGTTTTCTGTGTTTCAGTGGGAGATATAATTGAACCCATGGAGGGAGTGTGTTGAGATCCTCCATCAGTCTGTTTATTCCAGATCATCCCGCAGTGGTGCTGTTTCTGATTTACTTTTGTTTCATTAAATAAACATCCTTTTTTAAGCACTTTGTGTATTTCCATTCTTAAGTTGCAAAAATTTAACATTAGCAAGTGACTTAAAATAAATTGCTCATTTTAGTTCACCAAAAAATGTTCATCATTTACTAAGACCTTTGTTCATCTTCAGAATACAAATGAAGATATTTTTGTCCATCCATTTGAAAGTCTGCGCATCAAAAAGATATTGTGAAAGTAATCAAAATGAATGGAGCTGTGTGCTCCAAATTTTCTGAATAGCAATTTAATTTATTCACATATTAACGGGATAGTTCACCTAAAAATGAAAATTCTGTCATTTTAATGACAGAATTTTCATTTTTAGGTGAACTATCCCTTTAACGATGATCAACGCACATACATAGAGCACATCAGATATGGTAAGCGGAAGCTCAAGTGTGCTTGCCTGATACGAGAACAACCCTCAAGAAAACACATTTGACTTTCTGTTTACTATATTTGATGTGTTCTATGTATGTGCGTTGATCATTGTTAATACTTGAATAAAAAGCTAAATTATTAAATCTATTCATAATATAAAGCGATAATGTCTCTTCAAAAGACTTTAATTAAATTATGTTTTATTAACAAAGTTCGGGAGGAGCACATTCAGATAATTAAACCTAATTAAACATGTGGAGCACATTCAGATAATCAAACCTAATTAGACACGAGTGGAGCACACTCTGTTAATCAACCCAATCGTGGAGTTAAGAGGTGTATATACAGCAGACTTACCTCTGTTCGTTGACAGTTTAACAGCATCCCTCCACCACCCCTTCTTCTCACTTCTAGTCCGAAATACTCTTACAACAACCGGGGGAGTCCGCTGGGTTCGGGCAAAAATTCCGAGCTCGGAGCCCTCCCCCCGGACAGCACGCCAAATACGCATAACCTTTACTCCTGTTTGTAACCTTTAATTGATGTAAGTATGAACTCGTGAAACTGAGATTCTGAAACGGTGATGTCTGTGTATTTATTTATTTTTTGGTTGTGTGAACTTATGAAACTATTAAAATATTGTGTTCACAAACATGAATGTAAGTCTTGTGTGTTTGGAACAACATAAGTAAATGATGACAATGTCTGAATAAAATATTAAAAGGTTTGAAAATTCTAGCTATAACCTGAGAGTGGTTCATAGCGGCAGTTGTGCTCTCTGCTAGATCACAAATCCTGTCATGCTATGGGAGAATTAAGAGTAATCCTTAAAGGAAATGAGACCAAGACCTATGAATGTTATTACTTGTGTCGCTACTGATGCTTTGATTTGAAGCCAAAATAAAGGTTTTATTTTTTTACAAAGAACCATGAGTAATTCTAATCAGCCTTTATATTTGGTAATGCCAGATAAAACTTCAATGACAAACATTTGCAAATGAACATTTTAAAATAAAAGCAATATTCTGTCTGAGTTCATCCATTGGGAAATAATGTTGGTTCATGTTTCTTAATGCTCTCTTGAGATTTGCTACTGTGGTAAGGCAACACATCATTTATCTGTTATAAATGAATCTGCTATTAGAAATATACAGTCTCACTCTGCAGAATGGAGCCCCATGTCTTGTGTGACCTATGACCTATGGGTACAGGAGATTTCTCTCAACAATTTGTCAAAATGCTACACAGGAAGCATATAAAGTGTAAAATGATTTATTCTCACAAACACTGGTACAGAAAGGCAGCACATAATATCAAACCATGTAGATTCAGTCCCACTAACACTCAATGAGTGCTGAAAACCCAGAGAGGCGCATAGGAATTGCAATCTAAATTGAATGTTTATGCCTATGGCTTCATTAGACATAAATACTTCCCACTTTCACTAAGCATTCTCATGGAACAGAAACAGACACCATTTGAGCAAATCAATTTACTGCGATGTGAGCTAAGATGCACGAGTACATCCATTCGTGAATACACAACTTCAGATGAGAAGCCACAGAGCTATTTGGTCAAGATCTGAGAAAGACGGTGGGAAATCGATGAAAGTACATTTTCACTTTAAGATCTTTAATTTTCATTCATTTACATTTATTCCCCTGGTATATGTAAACATTCTTTAATAGTTGAATCTCTAGGATATTATGAAGCTAAGGAAGGCCCATCTCCAAAATCCACAATCTCAACTCAAAGGCAACAACAAATCAGCACTGAATGTCAAAATTTGGCATTCAAAACACTTGGCAGTTTTTTTTTTTTTTTTAAGAAAACACAAAAAAAGCATCCACAGTATGTAGATTCAAGCAAGAATAGCCACTATTTTGTTGGTCCAAAAGTTGACAGAAAAGTTGATAATAAAGGACACATTATTTCAAATGACTGAAGAAATTCTAGATATTTTCACATCTGTTTGTCTGTGATAATGAGTTCGTGTGGGTCAGGCGTTCCCTCTGCCGACAAGCTCAGTCATCCCAAATCAGTCTAAATCCAACAGGATCAAGGCCACTATGACAGCAGTACCCAGAAAGTCTGAGAGCAATACTGAGAACTAATATTTTCCTTCAGCGAACTCAGTTCCCCACTGTCTGTGGTCTGTGTCCCATAAGAGGATCGCACAGTTCAGCTTGTGTTAGTGCGAGATGTGTTTATGTATACGTTGCTGCATATCTGAGAGTTTCAGGTCTCCAAATGCAGCCAAAACAAACTCTAACATTTCAAATTCAGAAAAAATGTGGAGTTCTTTAGACATGCTCTAAAGAAACAAATCCAGTAGCAATAAAACATTCTTGAAGAAAAACAAAACAAAAACAGAGAGATCACATATAGGTCCGGTGTGTGTGTGTGTGTGTGTGTGTGTGTGTGTGTGTGTGTGTGTGTGTGTGTGTGTGTTTGTGCGCGCCGCTGTCAATCTCAGCTCAGACCGATGCCCTGCTGTTTGCTGGAATCTGTGCACACAAAGAAGGTTTTGAGCTCTCCTTTGCCCTTCACATTGATCAGGCCACGACACTCACATAAGTAGCCCAGCTTCTGCAGGACATCTGACGTCTCCTCTGTCACCTGCAACACAAACAGATGTCATAGAAAAACTAATCTTCATTTCATGTTTTAACAAGGGCAAATCACTAAGCTATTTTGAAAATCTAGACATGAGAAGAGAATTATCATCATAGCGGATCTAGAGACGTGAAGTACTGTAAGAGTAATTCAATTCCTACCTGTATTTTTCCCAGCTCTCCAGTGCTTTCCATCCGACTGGCCACATTCACAGTGTTTCCCCAGATATCATACTGTGGTTTCCTGGCTCCAATCACCCCAGCGATCACTGGGCCGTGGTTTATACCTGCACAAACACACGCAGATCAATGAAAACATGAGAAATCAATGAAAACATTTGAATTCATGCTAAACCAGCAGTCATTTACTGTCACTGTACTAATGGTGCATGATTTCGGGGTTTGGGGGGAATCTAAATGTGATTTAAAATGCGATTAAAAAAAAGAAAAACAAAAAGGTTTGCTGTGCTTGGTTACAAAATGTGTCAAGAGTTTGAGAGTATACAATAATATGATTATAAAATAATAATAATTCACAATTATTACTAAAAAATATCAGTATTATTGTAACATTTCACTGTAAAATAAAATAGTTTAAGAAAAATATGATATAAGCTGTGCAATAATAATAGTACAACTGTTAAATTACAATAATATTTACAGATGTCTTACTTTCTTCATTTCAAAGATGTGAACATGGTTAGCACGTTGCGTTCACAATTGCTTGTTATAAGTGACCCAAACACATGAACACGCAGCAATGAGCTCGTGTGGAGCAGCATTTACTGTGATCCAAGCCACTCTGAGATGCTGGAAACGCTGGATAATGAGCTGCTTGTGTGTAAAAGAACACACGGTCTCGCTTCACTCTAAAACATGCAGCGCATCTATATATTTAATTCAATCATAGCATTTGTGTAGCCCTGGACTGTTGTTGCTTAGTGACAGCAAAACTGTGTTTGAAGCTCAATATAATTTGACTCACAGAGTACTTGATTGCATAAAAACAGATCCAGCGATACAGTGAGTTTCATCCTAAAGTGACAGCTGGAATGTTGTTTTCCTTTTTATAATAAAGTATTTTAGAAGGGATTTGTGTCTGTTGTTATAGTTTGATCAAACCTCAGCCACAGATGGGTGATATGTTCTCAGACTCTTAAATGGAGCGTTTATGAAGCATTTCATGCCAGTTCCCTGAGCGCATCTGTTATCCCTGAGCTGCTGAAGATGCCTGAGTTCTCTCTTATGAGCTGCCTTTGTTTTTCAATGAGATTTTCAGCTACATCCTGTATATATTGGTTTCATTTTTAACCCTTAATTCAAAAGTCAGAGTTGTAAAGGCTAAAATGAAATATCTCTTGAAATACCTGGAGATAAAGTGTCCTCCAAGCAATAACTGAGTAATTAACAGTGATGTAGAATTGAGGGTTTTGTAGCCAGACTTACCAACGCGAAGCCTGAATGTGTTGAAGGAGTGTCTGTTGATGCCGTCCAGCTTGCCGATCAGAGCGATTGCGAACTCCACCATGTTTCCTATCTGTGCATTCTGCCTCTCACGGTCCTGAGAGCACACGCAACAGAGCTCAGAGATACATAAATGATGTAGCTTGAAGGACACTTTTATAAATGCAGGGTGAGCAGGGGTCAGAGAATAAAATGATTTGCATAGCCAAAAGCAACTTCTTTTATTTGGTTTAAAAATGTGCAGCCTCCAATTTTTATCACCTTATTCATCAAGTGCACCTCAGTCACAAATGTTGGAGAGTCTTGAAAAGACTCTTTTCATTTTCCATAACAATATAGTCAAGGTGAATTGAAATCTTAAAGCACATATGTATTATTAAAATTCATAAATACTTTCAGCATGTTAACTTTTCAATGATGTTCACTTCACATGCAAATCTCATGTAGTCAGTGGTTCTCAAAGTGTGGTGCGCGGGAGATCAGAAGAAGAAGAACTGCTGAACAGCGTTCAAGTGCACGAAAAGTGCCTTTATAAAGCGGTACTGAACGCCAATTCCACTGAATCTTTCTTCTTCAGAACCAGACCGTTGACTTCGCACGGTCTGAACAAACCCGACATATAAGTTCCTCGCCATAAAAAAGCTGTGCTAGTGGACGGCATCACTGCTATTGTGAACGCACCACTACGCTGCCATGTTCCAGCGAGAAGATGCAAGAAGCTGGTCCAGATAAGTAGAAAGAAGCAACCACGAAGCACACATCCAGGTGGCACTCAAAAAAGAAAGAAAACAAAATAGTCCAGTCATTTTATGAAAAAAGGTTGAAAATTTGCAACAGAAGCAAACTCAACTGATTTTGTATCCTCATTATAGCATATTGAGGATACAAAATCAGTTGAGTTTGCTTCTGTTGCAATTTGTTCAAGGTTGACCCCCATTTTGGCTTAAATTTTGACTGGACTAAAAGAGAATAAATCCAATACAGAAAGATTGCCAAAAATTCGCCGAAAAATCCAAATGAAACATCAGATGAGGTGGAAGACCCAGCCCGCACCATCAGCTAGGGTTGGGAATCGAATTCCAATTCTGGAGTCAGATACTTAAGGTCAGGTATCGGATGCCTGTTGTAAAATGTAAATTACTATTCCACTAATCAATTCCTGTGTGCACATTTTATTGTGATTTTAAATTATTTAAGCACAAGAAGATGCACTCGCCTCTCATATAGTCAAGTCAAGTCACCTTCATTTATATAGTGCTTTAAACAATATAGATTGTTTCAAAGCAGCTTTACAGTGATAATAGGAAATTAAAGTAACAGATTGTTTTGGCTTTACAGCAGCTCTAGAATAAAGTTATTGTCCAGCTAAAGTTAGTTTTGATTGATTCACTTCCGTTGCTAAGATCATTAGTTATTAACTTATGGGCCGCTAACACGACACCGCTCTAACAGAAAACACTCAACGCGCTCCGGCCTGCTCATTCGCACAAAACAGTGCCTGGTGGCTCGAGAACGCAAACCCTGAAATAGATTCCAAGGCGCAAACCTCAAAAACGCAAACCCGCGAAAACGCCGACGGCGTGCACATGCGCATCACGTGTTTAGTCTATAGGTATGCGTGTTTGAACCTATATGTGCGCAGACGTGTAGTCTTTCTTAACAAATTTACCTTAACAAATTACTTGTCTGGCCTTAAAAATGTATAATACAGAATTATTTATCGCTTCCGTGGCCAAGTGAACTGGAATTATTTTGACAACAGTGCGCAATTATGAATTCAATTGAGTTCTCTTTCGCATCTTTTTGCTCTTGAACGGACAAATACACACACAATGATGTCAAATTATCCTAGGAAAGTCACTGATCTTGAATAAATAACTTTAATAATCTTTATTTTAGTTATAAAAAGAGCTGTGTTATTTTACATTTGATTATATTTGATTTCTTGGTTCAGTTGTATTCATTTTGGTGCTATTGCTAATTTTTTTATTTGTTCTTATTTTATTACTGACCATTTAATTTGTCCTTAATAATGTTTAAAATATATATTAGTAATTCTAGTTGTTTTTACTGCAGTATTTCTGTTAAAACCAAATGGGCAAAAGTTCCTCATGTAAGTGTTCTTTAGCCTGCTGATTTATGTTCATGGTATTCAGCTGTAACAAAAGGTTTTGCAAAAGTATATATATCTGTCTTTCCTTATTGGATTCTCCATATAAGGAATTGCTCAAATTCAAACAATACCCAACCCTAACGGCAGTGGTGATTATAAGGTGTGTATGCAACGTGTAACGTGTCTGCTTCTTTTGTAAGCTCTTTGAAAGGGGAAGCATATTTTCATTGGTATTTCACTCAACGATGTATTATGCATGCCAGACAAGTAATTGTGTATGCCTGTACGCATGTGTATGCCGTCAGTTTTCACAGATTCACGTTTTTTTAAGTTTTCACAGAGATAATAATGGTATCACTTTCAAAACTCGTTTTCAAAAACGTGCACTTTGAAATCTACTTCAAAGTTTGCGTTCTCAGGCCACCAAAACGCTGTTGTCATGTAAATGAACAGCTAGAAGAACACATTAAAAATTTTCTGTAAGCGGCACCTAAGTTAATAACTAATGATTTTTACAACGGAAATGAATCAATTAAAAACTTACTTAAAGTGGACTGATTTTCTTCTAGAGCTGCTGTAAACCCAAAACAATCTTTATTGCATTAATTTCCTATTATCACTGTAAAGCTGCTTTGAAACAATCTGTATTGTAAAAAGCACTATATAAATGGTGACTTGACTTGACAAAATCAAGACCTCAGATAAATTCAAGAAGGTTTACTTATAACTGAAATGAGCAAGAGCCAAATTGTAAAAAAAAAATTGTCTGCTGTTATGCAAAGAAAAATAAATCCAGTTTTTAAATCTCACTTAATTCCCTTCAATATTAATGTTGTGCAATTCCAGGTAAAATGCAATGTTGGGGCTTAGGGGCCTCAGAACCTCTATCTTAAGTAATGCAGTCGGCGTAGACTTATGATGCCATAACAAAACCGTCCATACATTTTGTGTTAAATTGTGGTAGATGTTTCTATCAAGCTTTTGAAATTCACTGTCATTAAAGATTTTTCCTCCTGAATGAAAGTTTGAGATTTAAATATGCTGCAAACGACCTGTTGCTATGAACCAGTCATAACAGCAACCCTGATGTTGCATGTTTATTAATACAGAAATACAACTAATTGAACCTTTAATTATTAATAATGAACCGTAATAATCCTAGCCTGACAAGCCAGAATCACATCAAGATGTTGGGTCTGGGAACACAGCATTGGCAGGGCTCAATAAACGGTTGTCTTTCAAATTCCCTCTGCACGTAATAGGATAGCGCTATAACCAACCAGAGCGTTTTCCCACCAGCGGAGCTAGTTGATAAGATTAAACTTTTGCCATATCCGGTCGGCAAAACTTTGAACACATCTTCCTTTTTTAAGAATGACTTCAGTGCCGTTCTTTGTTCTTTTCTCAAAGAAAAGCTTAACTCCAAGTCTTCCAGAGTCGCGGCCAAAGCCGATTCGAAAGACCCATCTTCTTTGTTTTCAAGTAGCAGGGAATTCAAGCGGAACCATCGCAACTCTGTCGTCATTATGTTAAGCCCGCCCACCGACTCTATACACGATGTGATTGGCCTGACTAGAGTTTGTTTTTTCCAGCTCGCAAGTCAACGGAGAGTTGCTTGACGACACTGGCTGCAAATTACATTTGCTGCTGCTAGGGTGCGTCTAGATTTCTAGGCTATAATAATCCACCAGTTAACTGTAATTTAAAAATTAGTTTAACACCCTGTTTACATTCCAAACAAGAGGCGTGTAAAACACTAATTTCAAGTCGCAATATCACAAAAGTAGAGACAGATCTTTTATTCCATATTGTGATCTACACACTACCCTTGCAACTAAAATTTCACATTTGGGTGAAACGGATTACCGGAAAGAAAAAATGCAAGACGGGGACTTGTTGCTATCCATTAGTTGTTGAGTACAGACTAAATGAAGTTCCAAATGTAGGGTTGGGAGCTTGAGCTAAGCTTCGGGATCGAGCCCCCTTTATGGACAGACTTCAAATTACATTTAATGTGTGGCTTAATCAGAGTTATCTAAATTGAATTCACAATGGTTTGCAAATCATTTTCATCAAATTTATTTTTTAGTAATCCTAAAGCAAAGCCTCAGGATATGCTGAGCACATTTAAAATGCCTGCATTCCATTTAGAGGCAAATATGTGAGATAATAGCTACTAAAACATCAAAAGTATGACAGCAAAAGCTGACAAATTAACATAAAACAAACGAAGTTTAGTTTTGGTAACAGTGGGCTACAATTAGTATAAGCATCCATCTCTCTCTCTCTCTCTCTCTCTTTTCTTATTAATTAAAAATACAAGATACATGAGAGGTAAAGGCAGTTGAGAATTTAACACACTGACATTTATTAATTTTATAAATGCATTTGTGAGAGTCGTGGTTTAAATTTGCCTTGACTACATTTTTCTAGATTACTAAACGTCGTGCAGTAAGTACCTGGCTGCTCTGCTCTGGAGGTCCACTCAGTCCTGCAGCAGCCATGTACGTGCTGCCGATGGTTTTAATCTTCTCCACACCACTGAACTTGGGCTTCGACAGCAACTGCAGGTAAGGAGAAGAGGGAAGGGCAGAGTGGATGTCAATGTTTCCGAGCAGTAGAAATTCATGCCAAGATGTTATCTTATGATAAATGGCAGAGAGAGAGAGAGAAAGGGAGGATAATAAGAACTGAAATAAGCGGGACAGGAGCCATACCACGCTGAAACTAAACACTAGTAATAAGTGAAGTAAGCCAAGCATGGACCTGTATTTAGATCCTAAACATGAAGTCAGTCAAGCCAGGGCTTTGATTGCAGCTCACAGAAATAAGCAGCTGAACAGATATGAGTGTACAACAATGGCTGCCTCATTTCATCAAATTATACTCAAATGATAGCTTTTGTGACGCCCTTAGAAGCTCTTCAGATGTTGGCAGAGAAACATTATTCATATACAGTGATTCATTGTATCCATTCAGGGAATGATAAGAGAAGAAAAACAGGACCATCACATATGCTGCGAGACATGAGACGTGACATCACTCTGACCTCATCAAAGTCGGCGATGATCTCATTGAGGAGCCTCAAACACTCCAGTCCTTCTTTATTGATGTCACACTCAGTGTAGAACTCTTTGAAGTCCGGCACCGAGGCAAACATCACACATACGCAGTCATATGACTTATAGTACAGGTCCTGAAGGAGAGGATCGGAAAGACACATGCAGCAAGAGTTCAATGATTCAGTGTAATTATTATTCACATGGCACAACAGAAACAACAACAACATGTTTTATGAAAGGATATTCACAGACTCACAGAGGGCATGAGGTACGACTGGTACAACACATGACGTGAGCGTTTTGAGTAACATGAAGAAAATGTCCACCAAATAAACTCAGGGGATAAATAAAATCAAGGGAGGAACAAGACTAAATGTATTGAGACAATTGATGAATATATATATATACTTTTAAATTAATATGTTTATTTAGCACGGACACATGGTCAAAGGTGACAGTAAAGACTTTTCACTGTTACAAAAAAAAATTCTATTTCAAATAAATCCTGTTCTTTTAGAATTGTATGATGGTTTTGTATCACAACTTTTTTCAACATTGATAGTGACAAGAAATGTTTCTTGAGCAGCAAATCGTCATATTAGAATGATTTCTGAAGGATCATGTGACACTGGAGACTGAAGTAATGATGCTGAAAATTCAGCTTTGCCATCACATGAATAAATTACTTTTTCAAAATATATTAAAATAGAAAACAGTTATTTTAATTTGCAATAATATTTCACAATATAACTGTTTTACCATATTTCAAATAAATTCATCCTTGGTGAGCAGTAGAGACTTTTTTTTTTAAAAACATTACAAAATCTTACTGACCTGCAACTTGGACAAGCAGGGACAAATTAAAATCATTTCTGGACAGTGAGAATACGAAAAATGATCCAATCATTGCAGTACTAGATAATTGTAAAATTATACTAACATTTCTTGAAAGAATGCAGATCAGGGAGAAATACAAATATATAAATATCTGTAAATATTTCAGGCATTTTTTCCAACCTAAAGTTTTGAATCTTTCTTAAATATGAAAAGGTAAATTATGGACTGTGGTAGAAAATGGTAGAGAGGTTACCATAAAATACAGTGTAGGGTGACCTAGTATTCTTTGTATAGTCTACATTGTAATCATACAGTAATGATATTGGAACGGTATGGTGGGGTATTTTATGATATGATCTTGTGTGGTAAATGGCAGTGTTTCCCAACCTTTTTAATCTTATGCACTGCCACAGTCCAATCTGTACAAATGGCTCTTACAAATATTAATTTTACACACATTATTTTGTTTTCTTTCCTTAAAAAGATCTGCAAAACCATAACATTATTCATAAATAGTTATTTTAATGTATCGACATCCATTTTTTGTTTTTTGTATTTAAATATTCAACGATGCAAAATCGAAATCTTTCCAAGTGCCCTCTGGAACCGGCTCAGGTACCTCTGGTTGGGAATCACTGTTATATGTCTGGTCTTGTATGGGAGACAGAAGCGGATGATACACAGGTTCACCCCACTCACTCGAAGCCGGTTCCTACCTTGTATTTCCGGTTTAGTAAAGAGATAGTGGACAGCAGCCCCACCTCATTCTTTTTGTTCTCGCCCACGAAGAGAGCAGCCACGTGCGCAGGGAGAACATTTTCCAGAAGGAGACGGTTCAGGTTTTCGCACAGCTCGACTTCTTCCTTATCGGCCAGGTTCTTGTTCTTCAACAGGAAGTCTTGACGACAACAGTACTCATTCTGAAGGGAAGAGAGAGGACGGGAGCAAGGGTGGGTGTGACTTTCTCTGCTCTGTATTACTGTGTGTGTGTCTGTGTGTGTGTGTGTGTGTGTGTGTGTACCTGGCGGGATATGAGCAGCATGGTAAAGAGGAAGAGTGTGATGTAGATGCAGCTCATGATTTTTGGGTCCTTCATAAGTCCTGCTTTGTACTCTAGAGTACTACAACAGACAAACAATGGACATGATTTTAACAGAGATGCACAAATATTAAAATCCTTGCCAATACAGATGATTATTTTCATGTTATGGCCGATAATAGGCCAATATTAAAATTATATATACTATTTTGTCCAAACAAATGCAAATTAAAACACTGAATTGTTGAATCTATTGTTTTAAATGTCCAGTATGAAACAAGTGGATATTTATTTTGAGATTTGCTAATGATAACAAACAGGGGAAATATAAGCATATACAATTAATATAAATTTATGAAAATGATATGAAAATCAACTGAGTACAAATATAAGACGTATTTGTGAGAGTGTACCTGTAGAGCACGAAGCTGTACCTGCTGAAGAGATTCTCCTGGGAGTAGAAGATGATGATGTAGGAAATAGTTGAGACGATGAAGAGGAAGGCCACCTTCAGCTCCATACTCACCCTCAAAAACACGCCACAGGCGATCAACGCCAATATACAATTATATACTGAGTACTGGAAAGACAAACCATACAGAAACTCAATAAATCATTTTTCTATTGTTTCTTTGGCAACAAGACAGCAGTTATAATACTCTCATAATCTAACATCAGGGCTATGACACGTACTCATTTATAAAGATGATAAATGAGTAAATTATATCATGTAATAAATAATAATGTAAATAATTTTTTTGGGTTATGATGTGGGTTTGGGTTAGTTTGTTGTATTTATAATTAGCTGTATACAAAAATAACAGAAGTTTAGGCCATGTCTCCATTTAGATATTTAAATAAACGTGCTCGATACTCACAGGCAAATACGAAAGGTCCTCTTTGTCAGAATCAGTACTGTTGCTGTTATTTTGTTGCAGATTCTGCGGTTTTTCAAAATACTGTGGAGTGAAAGACATTTTGATAGAGTAAAATGTTAACAGATGGAACTCTTTTTGTAATGCTTCAGTGAACACACATATCAACAATATTGTCTGAGGACCTGAGCATAAAAAAAGAATAATTTCTGTTGTGTGTTTTTTAGTGTGTTACACAGCATGAGACACTTAACTAAATAATGTGTGTGTGACCTTTATTGCAGTGACAGAAAGGCTGAGCATTACCAATCTGAAAATGGCGATTATGACTATGACTGCGGTGGCCACAGTTGCCAATGGGAGGCGCAGAAATGGTCTCTTAACCACTGCTTCTGAAAGAGCCGAGAGCCACGTGCATGACTTCAACTTCTCTGGAAATGTCCTCTGAGCAAGAAAAAGAAGGGAAAAACAGCTGTTCAAAGAGAAAGAAAGCTGGATTTGACCTGAGCAAAAGCTCAAGGTTACTGAAGCCAGAGTGTGTTGGAAAAAGCAACAGTGTATTTGAATGGGGCAGAGAGGACACTGCGAGTATTTCAGTTTGCAACATTGTAGCAACTGTTTTAGTTATTTTACATTTCAAATATAAGTCAGTGCCAACAATGGACACAGCATATGACATTCTCCACATTACAGCATTGTACACAGCAAGGGAGGCACTGCATGCTCCAGCATCTACAAAACCATAAAAATACCCCAGAAACCATCAGACCAACTGAATGTGTGTGCTGAGGCAAAAGAAGGCATTGGTGGTCTAACCTGTATATGACCCGCAAAACAGATGCACAGAATCAAAAGCAGAAAACACCCCAATACCGCAAACATCAGCCCCAGCTTTTTACGCCTAACTCTAGAGAGAGAGAGAGACAAAGAAAGATAGTTATATCTGCTCTCAGGGCAAATGATTGTAGCACATGAAGACACACGTTCAGCACCAAAGTGTTAAATTGAGTCTGCATATGGGGTTCGCTTGTGTTCATGCCACTTACTCTTTGGTAACAAACATCTGGATGATGAAGATGCAGATAAAGATGAAGGTGGCACAACCAATGTAATATTTAAAGCTTGGCATCTCTATAGTCCTGTACTGAGAGAACCACATACACGTAATTTAATATTAGTTTATTTATTGATTTTTTTTATTGATTTTTTTACATGTAGACAACAGTGGCGTAGCGCAAAAATTAGAAAAGAAGTATTTCGTTTTAAACAAGTTGTTTTTGAAATGAGGAGTAAGCTAATCGAACTAATCTTTTATTTTCCTCGCTCATCGGTATGGGGAGATGCGCCATAAAACCATTGCAGGGAAATTGAATTGTCGCTAATAGCCTATTAATTTAAAGTAATAATAATAATAATTTATTAGGCCTACATTAATTGGAAATGTCAAATCCACTTGATAAGGCCGATAGCTGATGCTGATCATCTACTGATCATCCTCTTTCGGTGCATCAGCGCATCGCGTCTATCAGCTGATCATCGTCTATCGGCACAACCTAGCACGGGGGTTTTCGCGGGGCCCCCCACGCAAAACGTGCCCTGCGTGCCCATCCGCTACGCCACTGGACAACACATGGTGTATGAAACAAGAAAAATCCCACAGTCTAAATAAATAAATAAATAATTGTTTGTCTGTCTAACACATACAGTACATCCCAGAAGTTACAGCCCACAGGAAAATACTAACCTGCTTTTCAAGGTCTCGTTTAGTAAATCTTAGCGTTAGGCCAGAGATCTCTTCAGACTTCACCCACTGCCTGCACACACACAAAATATTTCTTCACTCGTTTTCATACGCACTAAATGTGCAACTTTAACCAAACTGGACTTAATTCCATTCAAAATTATTTAATGTGCTTGTTTATGTAAGACTAACTTGCTGGAGCTCAGATCATTGATGGTGGTGGTCATCTTGTCGTGAAGCTCTTCATCAAACTTAGTCTTCTGTGATTTATTCCTATAAGGACAGTAGACACAGATCACAGAGACAAAAACTCACTTTGACCCATGAAGTAACATACACACAATGTCTAAATGTGCATGGGCACTGTGGGATAGAAAAGATGTTTATAGCTGTTGTCATGCTGTTATTGAGTTATATTTGACTGCAGCCAGGACAAGGGAAGCTTGGGTGAATATGTGTGAAGTTCATAGTTCTAAATGACTTGACTTGTTTTGTAGTTAATACTTTGTTTAGTTCAGGGATCTAAATAGATAACAAGAGAGAGTTGTAATGTAGAACTGAGTGTGTGTGTGTACCTGGTATTCCCTACAATATGGGGACCAAATGCCCCCACAAGGATATTAATACCAGTAAATTTTGACAGTATGGGGACTTTTTTTGTCCCCGTGAGGAAAAGAGCTTATAAATCATACTAAATGAAGTGTTATGAAAATGTAATATTGCAGAGAGTTTTCTGTGATGGGTATGTTTAGGGATAGGTTTAGGTTTAGGTGGATAAAATATACAGTTTATACAGTATAAAAATCATAACATCTATGGGAAGTCCCAATAAAACATGGAAACCAGTGTGTGTGAGTGTGTGTTTATGTGTGAGGGTCGTGGCAGACAGAATGCCTTGTGTTAGTTTAAACCCTGACAGAGAGCCCCCTTGCAATGTGCCTCAGCACGGCTCAGAAAGGAAAATGCTGTTTCCTTTCTCGCTCTTTGCAAGCAGAAACGCACGCTTGTCTAAACCAAAAGTGCACTGTAGGCTGGAAACACACCACTGAGGGAGTGCAGCTATGGTCATGCTAACCATATGACCAGTTAACAGCGGCTCACTGAGCATTTGCATTGTTAGTGTTAAAACTACGGGCCCCATAGAGCTGGCTGAGCCAGTATGGCTCCACTCACTTATATGTGCACAAGGGAGGGGCAGGTAAAGAGAAGGGCTCCTCAAGAGACTCATCAAAGCTGTCAGAGAGCAACAGTGAGAAAGACAACTTCAACATCGCTGCTTCAGTCAGCAAGACAAAACCAGACTCAAGACATACTAAAGTGGACATTTATAAAAAGCTTTTGAATGGCCCTTAGGTCATAGACCTTGTTTTTTCCAACTGAGATACACACAAGACAGACCAATATATGACACAAACAACACTCACCTCTCTGTAAGTTTGGTCGTTACTGATCTAAGAGGGATGTCCTAAAGAGAGAGACAAATGTGAACATCTGCTTTGCACCTCTCTGTGTGTAAATAATGTAGGAATTGACCTCACGACACCGATTACTTAACCATGGCCACTGCTTTTGAAGGATTAAAGCATGTTTTGAAGCACTTGATTCAAGGATTAATTGCAAAGTTTGACCATCATAGAGTGAAATTGTTATCATTTGCACGTTTTTTGTCTTACCAATTTAAACATTCAAGCGATTTTAAACCATTCCAGCACAAAAAGAGACAAAAGAGAGCAGCACACACACAGAGAGGTGCGTTTCGGATAGCTTCCGAACAACAAATTGATTCCTATTTTGCCTCTCCTTGCACTTGAACGGATGCATACACACAAAATTATGTCAAAATGCCCGTCTTTGCTAGTATTCACGTAAACAAAGTCAGTTAAACACATTCGGCACAGTGTATCATTATATTAGATCCGTGCATTCGGTTAGGCTATAAATGCCTTGGCTTTAAACAATAATAAAGGCCTTAAACAAAGATGAATCTATATTTAATAGATTAAATTAGTGAACACTATGCAGTGTCCTTACTTTATTTGTAACTTTGTTATATTGTATTAATCTATGCTTGTAATTAGTGTATTTGTTCTTGTTTTTTTAAACTGATAACTAACTTTTTATTGATCCAAAAAATTATCCGATCCGTGAATCAAAAACCATAATATGATCCGAACTGTGAGTTTTGTGATCTGTTGCACCACAAAAAAGGACACTTTCTCTGTCTGTTAAACAAAATAAAGTTGCAATTATGTTAATTATGTACCTGATGATTCTGGAATAAATTACTAATTACTATACAGTTTATAACCGTGAAAAAAACGTAAAAAAAAAAAAAAACTAAACAGAAAACAAGTTTTTGTATCAGGTTGTTGCACTAAATATAATGGTACAAGATGAGAAAATGACAAGGGGAAATCTATCCATGTGTCAAAAAGTAAGACAGTTAATGTCATAAATATTGACATTAACACACAAGAGTAGTGTGATGCTTTCTGCATATGCAAACAGGGGTACGGGTTTTTTTTTTTTCTTCCTTGCTGTTGGATGATCATTAAAATAGGCAAGTTTAGATCTTCATGCAATCTACAGCAGAATCTGATACAACACGTATTTTTCAAAATTACTGTCTTGTATTGAGAATGGAATGAACAAAACTTAATTCACTAGCCTCTGTGGATACCTAGTTTTTAAATCACATGTACAATAACGACACAATAATGCTGGGAATTTGCCAAAAAAGAGTTTGTATGTTACAGAAAGTCTAGTAATACCGCGTCTACAGCGGACACGGACAGCGCAGTGTAAGTTTAATGGTCAAACTGGCGGATACCAACAAGGCTTATCAGCGCAGCGATTTGTTTGGTATTTAGGCTGTCAGTCATTTATCTGTTGTGAGGTCAATTCTCAAGTTTGAGTGATCTATTCCTTTAACGTCTGTATCTCTGACCTTGCAGCGACCCTTTCCATTGACCATAGCATCTGTGCAGAATTCCTCTCGGCTCTGCAAATGGGCAAACGGTTTGACGGCCCCCCATGACTCCAGGAAGCGTGTCATACGCACAGATGCTCTCATCTTCAAACCGTCACTCACACGAGGCTTAGTGACACTGGGGGCCATCAGTGATGGATCTTTTGACTAAACACACAAACATAAACAACACACCAACATATTCAGATTCATATACAGTGACATATATATGGCAGACATACAGTACACTTCTAACGTTTGAGTTAAAGTCTCTACCCGAGGGTCTATGACCAAATAGGTTTTGATGTTGAGCTCTTTAAGGTAGGGGTCTCTTAGGTGACCATTCCCCTCCTCCACCTCATACGCTTTGATCAAGTGCTTCAGAGTCGCCTCTGTGATGTGAACTCGTCTGATGGAGAAAAAATAAGTAGCATCTTATGAAGAAGGCCTGAGGTATGACATTATGATACAGACAGTATTCTGTGTGCAACTTTTATCAATTATCATTTGATAAGTGATTTTATTGTTCATACCCTGGTAATCCACCTGACTCCATATGATTTGCTAAGGTGACATCATGTGACCACACATCAAACTGCCACTTCCGTAAGCCAATCACACCACAGAGGACGTTTCCAGAGTGCACACCTACTCGCATGTTTATATCCACGCCTGTTGCCTCACGCACCTGCCTGCAAGTGATGATTAGAAAAATAATCAGCCATTCATCTGCCAAATTTCTTGGCCAGTGTTAGAAAGAAACACTATAAGGAGAAATGCTGTGCTAATGATGACGTGAATGTATATTTTACATGTTGTATAGACTTACTTGATGGCTTCGCACATGTCCAGGCCCATTTTAACACAGTTTTTGGCATGATTTGGCAGGGAAACGGGGAGGCCAGACACACAGTAATAACAGTCACCAAGAATTTTTATTCGCATGCACTCATTCTCCTAAAGGGGAAAAAACACAAGCACACACAAGGACAACTAATGTACAATTCAGAGCACAAGTATCTAATTTACCAATTGATCAGATTGAATTATATTAAATTAAATTATATTATGTTATGTTATATACAATATATATTAAGTTATACACAGCACCATTCTAAAATTTGAGGACAGTTAATTTTTTTTTAAAGAAATTAATACTTTTATTAGTTGAGAATAGTTTAAGATTAGGTTTAGGGGTAGATTCAGGACTAGTACCAAGTTATTACCCAGTTTTTGTAATTACTACGATAGGTATATGTACATGCGAAACAGGACTGTAAAATAAAGTGCTACCTTTTTATTTAGGAAGGATGCATTAAGTTGATCAAAAGTGACTGTAATATTTATAATGTTACAAAGGATTTCTATAAAAAAAATAATGCTGTTCTTTTGTACTTAAAGGTGCATTGTGTTATATTTAGGAGGATCTGTTGACAGAAATGCCATATCATATACATAACTATGTTTTCAGTAGTGTATAAAGACCTTACATAATGAACCATTATGTTTTTATTACCATGAGCCATTTCTATCAACATACACCGCGGGTCCCCTTACATTGAAATGCGCCGACATGTTTCTACAGTAGCCCTAAACGGACAAACACGTTTCCTTACTATGTTGTTCTTCGTGCAAAGAAGCTAGCTAAAGTGAGCGAATAAAATACTGACAAGTAACAATAATATTCGCAATAACATATCGTTTTACTGAATAATCAAGTAAACATAATTTCTTATTTTATCTTTGTAAAGAAACCTCATTGCTTAACTGGCTACTCTCTGCTGTCTTAGACGACCATATATTTTCCTGTCGGCCACCATAACTTCTGTTGGTTGCAATTCGCAACCTCACCACTAGATGCTGCTAAAAATTACACAGTGCACCTTTAAAGAATACTGAAAAAATTTACCACAGTTTTTACAAAAATATTACGCAGCACAACTGTTTTCAACATTGATTATAATAAAATAAAAATAAAAATCCACACCAAATCATCATATTAGAATAAATTCTGAAGACACTGAACACTGAAGACTGGAGTAATGATGCTGAAAATTCAGCTTTGCCATCACAGGAATAAATTAAAATATATTCAAATATAAAACACATATTTTAAAACAAATAATATTTCACAGTATTACAGTTGTACTGTATTTTGATCAAATAAATGCAGCATTGGTGAGCATAAGAGCATAATTATATTATATTATGCACATATTTAATCATACTTACTTTTGCAATCTGGTCAAATTTCCCAAAAAGTTCATTCAGCATGATCACAAGCTCCTTAGGAGAACAGTCACTGGCTAGACGTGTGAAACCCACAATGTCAGCATATAGGATGCTAACAGAAAACAAGTGGGAAGACAAAAAGAGACAATCTTATTGTCACCATTATATTCAGTTTAACTTAAGTTTCATTTTCATGGACTCTTATTATGTTTCTCTGTTGCTGTCTGCCTTTGTTTCTGTGTACATGTCATTCAACAGTTGTCATGGTTATTCTTTATGTTCCTAATTAGAGCACACCTGATTGTATTTGAGTTCGTCACCTTGTGTATTTAAGTTCTTCTGTTTGTGCTTGCACGCTGTGTCGCATCTATGTGTAATATCTGAGTTAATGTGGTTTTAATTAAAAACGCTTCTATTTGAAACTTCTTCATCGTTGTGTTTTAGTATTTAATTTTGGAAATGAAACAAAGGGAGAAACAAATGTGCTTGCTAGTTTGAAGAGAAAACATTTAGAAGTTGATACGACTTGTGCCGAGTCCTTTTTAATGAAGAGAAAAGCAGCGGCTCAGTGTCAGCTGTCTGAACGCCTTGGAAAGAATAAAAACCTCATAAACACGGATCATGGAAATGAACCTTTAAGACCCAGCTGTTCTCAATGCTGACTACAAGACCAAACACACACACACACACACACACACACACAATCCATGTCATCACACTCCTAATGAACAAGTTTAAAAAGAGAGCGGACCCCATAAATCTCGGCAGGTGAACAGCTCTCTATTGTTTGCTCACACACACACACAGGTAAGTCAATCTGTGTTTTATCTGAGCAGCTGTAAGCCATCCGTCTATCTAAATATAAACGGCTGCCTGAGAACCAAGCATTGTGAGCTTGGACAAAAACATATTAATAGATGCACCCCACCCCCTGTCCACTCTTGGGGTTGATGGGAAATAAAACTAATTAAATGAGTGGCCTCATGATGAGCACTCTGAGAGTTAGGTCTAACAGACTGACCATTCATTCACTATCAGGACTTGATTAATGAGGAATTGCAAAATCAGAGAATGGAAAACAGAACAACACACAAATGCCTCTTGTATGAATTGTAAGACAGCATTGATGAGTAAAAGCATACGATGTGTTACCTGACATTCTCATGTCTCTTCACGTAGAGACTGTGGAAGTTGTTGTCCCGGACCATACGCTGCTGTTCCTCTTTATCTTTACACTTGCAGCGCTCCATTATGGCCAACTTCATCTTCATGGAGATGTACACAGGAAGGACTGACTGTAAAAGGTTTTCCTACAGCACAAACACACACATTTAAAGATAACACTCGTAATATATCATACATTGAGTTTACTGTTAATGTCTGTTTAATTTCTATTTTTAATCTCAAGTGTTCTAATCTTTTTCAGTTGTTTGACTGTAACAGATTAAGGGCCCTATCTTGCACAAAGCGCAATTGACTTTGTACACCGACGCATGTATCATTCCTATTTTGCACCCGACGCACAGCGGTCTTTTCCCTCGACAGAAGTAAATTAGGGAATGAACTTGCGCTCCCGGGGGCGGTTCAGCGAAAAGAGGAGGCGTGTTCTGGCGCAAACGTTCCCTGGTGCTATTTTGCAGTTTCAGAAAACAATTCAGAAAACAATTCACTGACCAGGAAAAACCTAGTCTAAAGTCAGTGGCGCTTTATTCAGATGCTATTTTGAGGGCGCATGCTTGGCCATAATGTAGCGTGTGCACAACGCGCATACACTTTGCTTCTCTCATCTAGATCTGAGATGATGTTCTGATTGGTTTATTTCACGTTACGCCCAAACCACACCTATGAATAATGAAGCTACTTCAGACCAACCCATTTTAGATTTGCGTCGGGCGCAAGAGTCATTTATCCCACCGGTATAATAGCAACACCGCCTGAGATCCGCCCACAAAGTTACTTGCGTTTCGCATTTGATACTTGCGTTTCAGATCGTTAAAATAGGGCCCAAAGTATCACCAGGCTGAGATCTGGACTATGGGAAGGTAATGGGAAACTGTATCATTCAGAAGAAGAAAGCATTGTCTTCACTGTGTATTGTAAGGTCACTATTACCCCGTGTTCTATGTTGTCTTTAGGGTTCACCATTAGGACATTGTTTCTGAGCTTTACTATAATGTCCATGTACTGTCAGGGAGGTTAACAGCCTGCCATTAAACTCTACCCTGCTTTTCAGTGTTCTCTTTATGTGATGTCACTTCCTCAACAACAGTCATAACAAACTGAGAAACAACAATTCCTTTGATTGTAAAAGGACACAAGAAGTTTAATTAAGAACAGGATAAACTTATTCCAGGATAAACTTATACCCCCTTGATTCAATTTGTAATGTGCAAAATATAACCTTCAGCTGTCATATTTGGAGATGAATGAAGCATTTAAGGGTTAGTTCACACAAAAATGAAAATACTGTCATCATTTACTCACCCTCATGTTGTTCCAAACTTAAAAGACTTTCGTTAATCTTGAGAACACAAATGAAGAGTTTGAATAAAATCTGAGAGATTTCTGTCCCTCCATAGACAGCTATGCAACTGACACTTTGACAATTCAAAAAGTTCATTAAGATTGATATTAATTGAGCGGTTTAGTCTTAATTTTCTGAAGAGACTTTTACATTCATCAGCAAACTTAAACAGAAGCTCAACCGAACCTGCTAGACGCACGAAAACACACATTATTGGTTCTTGTGGAACAAATCTTAGGGATTTTAAACAACATGAGGGTGAGTAAATGATGACAGTATTTTCATTTTTGGGTGAACTAACCTTTTTTTAAAAATCATTAATAAAGTTTTTCAAGAGAAAATTCCCAAAGTTAATATTCAAAGTTTAAAAATAAATGAATAATAAAGTGGAGGTTATTTAAGCCTTATGTAGACTGAATGTGCAGAATGAAGAGAAATTCAAAATTTGAAGGATCTCAGTCTTGCATAGTTCAAACACTTGGCCAGTTTGAAGAGAGATTGGTAGATTGAAAGCTGTGGTTGCTATAGTGTTGCTAAGCAGTGGCCAAGGTGTTTTGAGTGGTTGCTAGGACCGAAGATGGGTGTTTGCTATGGTGTTCTGTCAGCTAAGGCCAAACTGTCAGTCCAATCTACTGCAAAATATATGATAACTCATGTCAGAACAGACTGAAGGACTGTGCTAAATTAGATGGATTTAAAGGGACAGTTCACCCAAAAATGAAAATGATGTCATTAATTACTCACCCTCATGTCGCTCATCTACGGAACACAAATTATCTTTTTGATTAGATTTCTGTCCCTCCGTTGACAGCTACGCAACTACCACTTTGACGCTTCAATATGTAAAACTAATCCATATTAATTGAGCAGTATAGTCCAAATTTTCAGAAGAGGATTTAGGCCTTTATTCACATATAAACATTCATCAGTGAACTTAAACAGAAGCTCTACTGAACCTGCTAGACGCACGAGAACAAACCTCATTGGTTTTACAGAAGCTCAAAAGTGCTGTGTAACACACGAGAATGAACCTCATTGATTCTCGCACGTCAAGCGAACATGCTTGAGCTTCTGTTTACCACAACTGATGTGTGAAGTGATGAATGTTCATATGTGAATAAAATCCCAATTTAAATCTGTGTTTATATATATATCCATCATATAGAGCGAATGAGTCTCTTCAGAAAATTTGGACTAAACCGCTTGATTCATATGGATTACTTTTACGATCTCTTTATGAACTTTTTGAAGGGTCAAAGTGGTAGTTGTGTAGCTGTCAATGGAGGGACAGAAAGCTCTCAGATTTAATAAAAAATATCTTCATTTGTGTTCTGAAGATGAACGAAGGTCTTACGGGTTTGGAACGACATGAGGGTGAGTAAATAATGACAGAATTTTCCTTTTTGGGTGAACGAACCCTTTAAGCTCAAAGGGCATTCGTACAGTGTGTGTGACGTAAGCATAGTTTGTACATATTTACATGTGCAGCTAGACTTTTCTAACCACAAATACTTTGTACGCTCAGCTCACACAAGCGCCTTGATTTTTTTTTTGCCACTTGGTCCACAAGCTAGCAACACTGGCTGGGCCGTTGTTTCAGAGATAAACAGCTGAGATGGAACAACAAACAACTACTGGACAAGGCAATAACAACAGACACCCATGTTGATGAGCGTTTGGCTGAGGGGGTTAATAAGAGATATCAGCAACTCTATTTTAAAGAAGTATAAATATTGTTTTATCGCTCATAACTTCTGGAGAAAAAGAGTGCTACCACTGGGCAAAGATGAAACTTTCTCGCAAGCATATGTTGACCGCCTGTAAAAACGAGGCATAAATTGTATCAAGATATCATGGGCGATATGTATTTGAACATGTATATTGTATTTATAATTTGTATTTGTTTCTTCTATGTGTTTGTTCTGGCTGTGTCTGTGATGTTGAAGTAAAATTATATGAGCACCTGCTGTCTCTTCTCAATCTCCAGTTTCATGCGAATACCGAGGCAGCGAAGAATGTCCTGAAATGTCTGCCTGAGAGCTTTCTCCATCAGAACCTTATGAAAAGCCCCAACCATACTTCCACAAACAAACACCACAGAATTTGACAGCAACTAGAGAGAGAGAGAGGGCTTTGTGATGTTACATCCTTTCCAGCTTCTTTACATACAGATTTGCTGAAGGTTTCCTTTCAACCAATCCTAATGTGGATTTCCTTTTACCTGATTGATGATGAGTTGTTTCTGGTGGGTACTGAACAATGTGAGGTGCACCGAAAGAACAATGATGTGAGACAGAGAGGAGATGATACTCAGGGTTACAGCATAGCTCATCTGAAATGGCAGCATGGTGTAGACTGTAATGATGATGAAGAGGAAGAAGGGCACCTGGAGAGAACAAGATGAAGAGTGCAACATCAACATTTATTTAAGACTGAATAGTATTAAATTACCTATTTATATGATTTAATACATAACAGTGAACACATAAGAAAGTTCTTGCTGTGAAAAGTACTCTTGTCATGTGAAGTCTCTGTAAAATATTAAAAAATGTGTTACCTGGTCCCATGGTTGTATTTCCTTTTCCTTTTCTGCGCTGAAAATAAAGGCGAAGCCCATTGTGAGGTGTGTGGCCCACACGGCGAGACCAAGCAAAGTTCTCCATCTTTGAGAGAGGGTGTCTGTACTACACACTAATATAAACACAGCCAGGAACAAACACAATGCTCCTCCCACAACTCCCACAAATACACCATGTTCCTGTGCTTTCTGAAACACATAGACATATGGAGAGAGCAAGGTGTTAAGGGCAAACACGCACATCACATAAGACAGCTCATTCAAAGGGTTAGGAAAAAGCAGTGTGTTTGTGGGAGTGGGTGTATGAGCTGCAGTGCATAAGCTTCCAAAGAAATAAATAAATCTGTTCAAAAGAAATTGTTAATGCTCTCTCTAGAAAAAAAAAACTTTGTGAAACTTTGTAAATAGTAAAACAAAATACACACACATGCCCACACACAGAGAGCAACACTGGTTGTAATTCTGTTCCTCCCACGGCCGGTTGGTGAAGAGAGAGGAGGTTACAGAAGTTCGCACAGATGGTACAGTGCTTATCTGCTAAAGAGATGAACAACAGCAGTGCAAAAGGAGCGTTCACGGCCCCACTTCACATCCAGCTGACTCCAGAGAAAGTATATGTGATAATGTGCCAAAGGAACCAGAGAAAGAGAGACTATCATACAATGTGCTACATATTCCCCAAATAAAAGCAATTCTAAAGGACTTGGCATAAACTGGCAATTACTACAATTAAAACACTCAATTTCCTGTCACGGATAATGCCAGTTCACATCTGCATTGTGATAATCAGGCCTCAAATTACGCAACTACTGAGAATCAGCACCTCAGTCGCCGCAGGATTATGTAAGCGAGGCTGCTTCAATCATCAGATACCATCTGAACAACAAGGACAAACCTGTTCCAGAAAGAAGAGCAATGTATGTTGAATACTGACTTGTGTTGTGTTTTTCCTAATTTTAAGCAAGTGGGCATTTTAGAGAAGGGTTTGAGGGCTACCATCCTGCAGAGTTTAGCTCCAACCCTAATCAAACACGCCTGATCCAGCTAATCAACGTGTTCATGGTATAACAAGGTAAGTGTGTTGGAGCACCCACATGGAAAGAACCTATATGAGGATATATGCGCATATATTAAACCTATATGCAGTTTATATGCACATATATGCTGCATATATACAGCATATATGCACATATATGATCATATATATGCTGCATATATGCGTATATATGCCACATATCGGCAAAATTGAGGTGCATATATGTGCATATACAGGCCATATAGGTCTCCTGTATTGCTTCTTTATATCCACATATAAGCCCTATATGTACATACAAGATATGTCTCCTATATATCTCATGGCAGGATGGTCATTTTGTAGCTCATATCTCACTTTGGCAACTGTCATACATGATGCCTAGCTCAGATAGGCATATCAATTCGAAGCTCACGGAGCTGAGAAGATCAAAAAGATAAATTGTTTTTTTTTTTCTGTTCAGTTTTTTGTCTTATTTTTGTTCTTGTACTATTTGATTGTTCTTAAGTAAATAAATAATGTAAATTTCTACATTTTGGGGTTTTATTTATGTTGCCTACACTGTAAAAAAAAGTGTAATTTATGTAATGTTAATGTTAGGTAATGTAATGTTAGGTAATGGTCTGTATTTTTTACAGAATTTTACCGTTTTGTCATTATACAATGCCTGTTATTTTGCAGATATTTGCTGTAATTTAAAGGTCCACTATTACATTTACAGGTAATTGCTTGTATTTTGGTTTTACATCAATTTTACGTTTTTTAAAAGGAACTTGTCTGTATTTTTACAAAGTAATATTTTACAGATTTTTTTTCTGTGAAATTAGAAAACAAATAAAAGAAGGTATAACTGAAGAAATCTGCATCTATTCAATATGTTGTCCTTACAGATTATTAAGCATGTGGGGGTTAAAGTGAGTTTTTTTAAGGTTAAATAATAGTATTTGTACATACAGTATAGGCTACAGTAGACCTGTATTGAATTATTTTTTTATTGCATAGGCTATAGTCTTTTAATCTTGTCTTGCAAATAGATGCTCATTTTGATCATTATTTCATTGTCTTATTCTCCCATAATTTCATGTATATTTTATTAATATTTTTCCAAATCTCCATTGCTGCACATTCAGGGCTTTGTGTGTGTGTGTGTGTGTGTGTGTGTGTGTGTGTGTGTGCGTGCGTGCGTGCGTGCGTGCGTGCGTGCGCACGCGATGACGCAGATTCAAATTCGCCGCCATTACGTTTCGCTGTTTTGTCCCACCCACAACAGTTAGCTGATCAGTAGTGATGGGCGATACTGCAAATTTCGGTACTGATCCGATACCAAGTAAATACAGGGCCAGTATCGCCGATATCGATACCGATACCAATACTTTTTCATTTTAAAAGCATGCACTTGAACTTGTATGCACTTTCCTGTGCTAGAGCAGTGTGTCATGATTTATGAGGTGAATTTATCATTAATATACTAAATCTGAATATGTTTTCATGACTACTAGGCCTAAATATTTTGTGATTTGTGCTCTCAACTCGCCTGTAATTAGTCAGTGACTTTTACAAAACTACCCTAATTATAGTACTAGCCTACTACTAGCCAGTACTAGCCTGCTGTTCAAAAGTTTGGGGTCTGTAAGATTTTTAATTCTCTTCTGCATTTATTTGATCAAAAATACAGTAAAAACTGTAATATTACAATTTAACATAGGCTATCTGTTTTCTATGCCATAGTAAACTGTAATTTATTCATGTGATCAAAGCTGAATTTTCGGCATCATTACTCCAGTCATGATGATAATTCATTTTAATATGCTGATTTGCTGCTCAGGCAACATTTCTTATTATTATCATGTCAATTATATATGTCACATATGTCACATATATTAAAAACCTATATCAAAACCTATATTAAAACATATATGTTTATATAGGTTATTTCCATGTGGGCAGGGTTGGAACTTAAGTCTGCAGGAAGATAGCCCTCCAGGAGCAGGGTTGGCTACCCCTACTTAAGAGCGTGGAAGCATGTATACCAGGGCTAGGCAAGTTCGGTCCTAGGGAGCCACTGTCCTGCAGAGTTTAGCTCTAACCCTATTCAATATCAAACACACCTGAACAAGCTAATCAATGTCTTCAGGATTACTAAGGCCTTGTCCACACTTATACGTTTTCGTTTGAAAACGCATTTTTTTGCGTCCACACTGAGATTGCGTTTTTATTAATGAAAACGAAGCTTTTTGAAAACGCTCTCCAAAGTGGATAAATTAGTGTGGACTGTCAAAACGGAGGTATTTAAAAACAATGACACAAGTTTAGTCACGGTATTGTGCCTGTTATGTGCTATTCACTGTCACACTGTTGCTAAAATGTTACTTTGCACACTCTTCATATCACAGTCCAGCAAAGATGACAGAAAATGTACTCACATTTGCTGTCCTGCTGCAATACATGAGAGAAGTTGCGTTTTAGACCAAACATACGGTGACTGATTACGACCTGGACGCATCAGTGAATGGTGAGATATTTTGCTAAATAAAATTATCCTGTCAGAAGAATTGTGCGATAACTTTATTATTTATTTTTCCGTCTGTATCATCGCAGTGAGTTTTTGTGAGGTTTTACGCATGCGCAGTAAGGTGAATTTAGCGTTTTCAGGCATTTTCCAGAAGCTTCTCATCCACACTGGGAGATTGTTAAACGAAAACGCAGTTTTCAAATGTATCCGGATTAATGTAGACGTAGCCTAAAGGCTATAGCCAGGTGAGGTTTTTTTCAGGGTTGGAGTCAAACTCTACAGGACAATGGCTCTCTAGGAACAAACTTGCCTACCCCTGGTGTATACTGTATGAGTGCATTTGCATGAATGTGGCATCTCACCAGATTCAGGCTGAAGAAGAGCACTAGAAGTGTGACACAAGTGAGCATGCTCAGTCCCAGCAACAGAACGAATGGCTGGTATTGGCTAATGCCAGAAAATTTCCTGTACAGTGCTTCCTGTTTCAACTTCTGCTCATTCAGCAAGTACTTCCCTTTTGCTGGCATACTGACCAACGGCAGTGCAGAGGCTGAATATTACTGGCCTATCAGAGCAGAGCGATGAGATGCCACAGAAATACACCTCCTCCCATCCAGCAGAGTGCGGCTATGCTGAAATTCCCATAGAAACCACGTGAGAGTGTGTGGGAGGTCATTCCAGTGCAGAACACTTCAGCTCCACAGCACCATTCTGTGCATGTTCTTTATGATCCTTCTTTTTGTACTTTTCCCGTCACTCTGGTGCCTCCTGGTCCTGTTGGAGAGGGCTTCAGGGTACCACTGTGTGTGTAAGTTTGATGAAAGGCGATGCAATGCAATTACGGATTCTTCCAGAGTCCAAATATTCCTGTCACACACAGAAAATAGAGAGAGTAATTTGTTAGATAGACTACAATGATTACACTAATATGACTCATACTATAGTCATTCTGACTACCTGTAACTTGAAAGCGAAGAAACCTTGAAATTAAGGTGCTTTTCATTTGGAAACTAACTTGGGTTTGTTTCAAATCTGTCGAATTATGCATCAAGTTTAGAGAGCACACTTTCAGGTCAAACCCTTTGATCTCAGTAAACGCTGCTCTGTTCTGTCATTCCCACACTGGCGGCTCTCTGTGCCTGTGAAAAGGCTTTTGGGTAGAGTTCAACATTTGTGTGGATTCAGTTCTCTCTTCATTACTAAGCCTAATGCAGATGGCTGCTGTCCATGGCATCCTCGGCCAAACCTCAGTTACACTTAGACTGAGACGAGACGAGCCGAGCTTTACAAAGAAAAAAACTGGACACATATTATGTGAACTCTGTCCTCAGTGCAGGCAGTTGTTTAATGCTTTTAAATGGTACACTATTTTATGCTGACAATAAAAAATATATATATCTTAACATAAAAATAGACACTTCATTTTTCTGAAAGCGGAAAGCAACAAGATGCTGTCAGCACAGCACAACAGTTAGATAAAACACATACAGTACATACACTACATTTGTTTTAAAGTAATTAAAACTTTTATTTAGCAAGTGTGAATTAAATTAATAAAAAGTGACAGTAAAGAAATGTGTAATGTTAACTTTCTATTAATAAAAGAATCCTAAAAAAAAATCATTCCAGTTTCCATAAAAACATAGCAACTGTTTTCAACAAAAAATAAGAAGTAATACTAAATGTTTCTTGAGCAGCAAATTAACATATTAGAATGATTTCTGAAGGATCATGTGACACTGAAGACTGGAGTAATGATGCTGAAAATTCAGCTTTCATAACATGAATAGATTACATTTTAAAATATATATAAATATAAAAGTTATTTTAAATTGTATTTATATTTCACAATATTACAGTTTATACTGCAATTATTATCAAATAAGCCTTGGTGAGCATAAGAGACTAGTGAAAAATAGATACACTAGTTGACCTCCTTTATCTACTATTTGGTTGTTGGACATATAGTTGATCAGTTTATCGTCGTCATCATCATGACCCATCCCTAATCTGAATGTGCCGGAAAACAATCTGCATCACTACATCCTCATTCAGGTGGAGTAAACAGTCACCAGAGGAAGAAGAGCAGAAGAGTCTCTGTAAATAAGCTGCATCCAAAGGTCATAATTTCTCATTGCAGGTTATTATTGTTTGAGGAGGGCAACCAAACGATCATGGAAGCGTAAGCAACAGCTTCACATCTGAATGCACACACACACACACACACACACACACCATGAAACACACTAAGCCATCAAGAGTGTTTCAAATGATGCTAAACCCGGCTGTGCTGACGTATTGCTGACAACATTGATCACTGATAATAGTGCACTGAAAAATAAATAAATTCTCATTTCCTGTAAATTCATTGGATTACCAAAGAAGTATTAGAAATATCCTCTTAACACTATTAAAAAAGCAGAAAGTCAAAGGACAGAAGCACAGAAAACAGCAGAGAGAGAGAGAGAGAGAGAGAGAGAGAGAGAGAGAGAGAGAGAGAGAGAGAGAGAGAGAGAGAGAGAGAGAGAGAGAGAGAGAGAGAGAGAGAGAGAGAGAGATGGGATGCTCCACGATTATCTCTTTGTTGAGGGTCATTAAAGACCTGAATGACAGCACCGTGTCAGTCTCTCACTCTCCCAGACAAATGCACCCAAGCCAACAAGCGGCCTTTATATTCCCAAACTAAAGTTACCATGGCAAAGGAACAATCCAACTGGGCAATAACCGAAAGAAAGACAGAGAGAGGGTGGGAGAGACAGAAGGAATGAGAGTGAATAGTCTCTCCATGCGGAAACAGGGAGGGTCAGATCCTCCTGGCTGCTGCTGTAGATCCTGCAGAGCACAGCGAAGAGTGGTGAAGATCTGAACCTACACAATGATCTGACCCTTAACATGACGCAAGCACAGCACAGGGTTCGTACAGATACTGTCTAATTAATTCCAGGACTTTCAAGTACTTTTCAAGCACTACTTGTTTGGTTTTCAAGGGCTACAATCAGAGATCACACTTATCAAACAATATCTTTATCTTACAAAAAAAAAGAAAGAAAAGGTAAATAGATAAATAAGGGTATACTAATGAAACACAATGGTACAAAAAGGGGCAGCACATGCAAAGTATGCAATGACTGTGGGAATATTAACAAAGCCTTGAATTTTCATTGCATAGAAGAGCAAATAGAAATTGGGCATAAACTCCTTGTATGATTCTTATTAAAAGATGAAATAACAGAAGAAAACAAATGATTTCATTTGTAAAAATGTAAAGCATTTCATTGTAAATAATAAGGCAATGAAATAAGGCGCAACCGACAAGCAAAGCGGCCCCTGGTTAAAGCTGAATCTGACGCTTGACTTCATAGAGATCAATCCATTGTCCAGCGCTAAATCACCTTAACCATTGAAAGGATACTATGACAGAGATATTTCCTCATTCAAACACCCCTTATGAATTTATGATTGACCTGAAGAATGAAAGCTGTATTATATACTTGGAGATATATGAGCAATATCACGCGCATAGCCATGTAAATGGCTCTATAGCTATATTGAAAAAACTGTATTGTGTTTTATCGAAAAAATGAAACACTAATTTCATATATATTGTCTTTCAATAATTCAAGCACTTTCCATAAATATGGCTGTTTTCAAGGGTTTTCCAAATTCAAGTACTTCATAGATTACGCACTTTGTATGAACCCTGACATCACTATAATCAGCCCGTCTCCTCGGGGTCGGGGGTCAAACTTTACGTAGCTACATATTATGAACAGCACAGCAGTCTGCAGCACAGATCAGTGACACAGTAAGATTTCACGTCTCATGCACACTACTCATCAATATTAACAATACAGGAATTAATTTCATCAAGGAAGCAATTACGTTCACCTCACCTAAACATGATTGGTTGATATACTTTTTTTTTTGCATGTCCATAATGTCATTCATAGATTACACGTGGGAAAAATATTTACAAACTCTTATTTTGTTAATAGACAGATGCATATTGCATTATTAGAGAACACTGAGATTTCAATCACTTCTCATACTATCCAATCAAATATCATTGCAATGCTGAATTCTCTCACCCGTCATCATTTACTCACTCCCATGTCTTTCCAAACCTGTATGACAAAACATATTTTGAATATTGTTAACAGATACTGTTTTGCAGGTGGACTGGAGATCGTGACACTCTCACACTCATCTTATTTTGCTCTTCTGTGGAAAAACATGTGATGGAGCAAAGAGAAGACGGGCAGGGGGAAGTATGTGAGTCCAAATCTGAGCAATCTAAATGTGAATTTTCAAGAGCTCCATGTGAGAGATGGTGTCGTCCATGGTCAAACTTAGGACAGTGGCCTTCCAACAAATAAAAGCCCTGTTCTCTGCCTTAATCCAGCAAAACCAGTTAGAAAATGTACTATTTTTCATTTCCTTTTTTGTTGTCCATTCCATCACCCACAGTAGGGCTGCACCATCCACTGATTTTTTTTTATAATGCTGAAATTATGATAATATGCTAATTATTAGGGTTGCTGTGACTGTGATATGATTTTAATGCATTCATCTGTAATGTTTATGGAAATGCAAAGAGCAAACGCTAGGCCCATGATTATCTTCTGGTAGCTGCCTGCGTGCACCAATGACATCATCTGCATAGGATGAACAAAGCAAACAAGATGCGGTCCCTGTTAAGATTTCCATTTGATTTCCATTAATTCTGGAAATACTTTTTAAACAATGTCACTTAGTGTGTTCACACAAAGATCTGCTGCAAGGAGACGGCATTTCTGACGCCTGTCCTGTACCAAACTGTAACGGGCAATGTATAGTTCCTATGACGAGAAAAAACAGGTACGATTCAGCATTCTGACCTTTTTAGGGTCGTGTTGTGTTCATATTTCAAGCGGACCGAGACCCATCTTTTCAGCAGTCTTGGTCTGCTTGCTTGGTGCACACCAGAGTTCAGATGGCAGCATTCACACTTAAAATGAACCGCACTAACAAAGTAATCGCACCAGAGTTTGTTTTAATTGAACCAGACCTGCTAAGTGTGAACACACCCTTTTTTCTTTACCTAGAAAGAGCAGAAGACATGCATATTGGATGTGCCATTTTTTATGGCTTGAAATTCACTTGAAAATAACTGAAATTTAAATAATACATAAATCTTAGGTTTATCATATCACATATTGTCATTGTTATAGTAATTATTATTTAAAATAAATGTTTTCTATTCTAAAAAAAAAAAAAAAAAAAAATCTATTTTCCATTTCTACTTCAAATGTAATTTTTTGCTGTGCTGCCAAAGATACATTTTATATATACATGTATGTATGTATATAAACAGAAGTGTAAGCATTGAGCACTGAGTAGATCACTGCCTACACACAGCACAAAACCATCTGAACAGGCTAGTTTTGTTGTGAGGAATCATACACTGTGGCTATTGCAATAGACTAATTAAATGTTTACTGCATATTATTTACACTTCATAGATTATTATCTGCTTCTTCACACATCATAACTGATTTAGCTGCAAGGTACCTCCATAAGGATTTCATCTGTTTACCTTTGCAATCTGTCATATATTACCATAGCTGTGCAACTATTGACTTTTATCTTTTACTACCTGCTTAAGTAATTATTTAATCAATTTTGTAAGTACATATCTGTCAAGAACAACAATATAAATGTAGGTCAGACCATGAGTTCATCACACTGGCAAACGAGTGACTAAAATTGAGGGCAAAAATGTATGTAATAATAACAAAAAAAATATTAAAGGGGTCATGCTTTAAAGGGGGCTTTTTTAATTTTTTTATTTTGTTGTCTGAGGTCCACTTATGATGTTCGCTTGGTTTTTACATTCAAAAACATCAAAATGAAAAAGTAATAGGCTATTTTCTACCCTGGTTTTGAGTCTAGCTCCTGAAATGCTCGTTTTTTTCCGTGCCGCATTGAAGACTTGGAAGTAAACATGCTATGATTGGATAACAGTTTTGCATATTACTACAATGAGTTTCATTTAATACACGAATCGGTGGGGCGGGGCTAAACAGGCAGTGTTGAAGTAGGCGTTGATCATCTTCTGCGGAGGCGGTGTTTGATACCCTTTGACGTCATAGTCGCCCACAGGATATTCTTATAGTATGATGACCTCTTATATGTCAAAAGCTCAAAGAAAATTTGATTTCTCAGTTCATCACCCCTTTAATAATAATGAGTGTTGTATTGAGAAAAGCAAGTCCACTTAAAGGAACACTCCACCGTTTTTTTAAATAGGGCTTATTCACATTCTTTCATACATTTAGATAGGTGGGTAAATGCATTTTTGTCTCAGTGCATGCATTGTTTTAGTTTGACAGGGTCGGCGCTAGCTTAGCTTAGCACAATGAATGGAATCCTTTGTTGCCAGCTAGCATGTCCTGAGTAAAAGTGATCAAAAAAACAAAAACAAAACCACGTAATTACTTCTTGTGGCCTGCGTATTCACAACGAGTACAAATAGCGATGCAGATTAACACTAGGCGATTTCCTAGGCAGATATTGACTTGGGACTATATTAGGGGGAAGCACAGGCGAAGCACTGCTGCTTAGGCGAAGCACT
Source organism: Abramis brama (assembly GCF_963993115.1). Taxonomy (NCBI): domain Eukaryota; kingdom Metazoa; phylum Chordata; class Actinopteri; order Cypriniformes; family Leuciscidae; genus Abramis; species Abramis brama. Next base: position 30,262,770 of record NC_139965.1, read on the forward strand.
GCTACTTGGGCGCAGAGATATCACGCAACACATGAAATCCCACGACTTCCGTCAACATACCGGTATGCATTGCAACGAGTCAAAACACAGAAGAAGAAGAAGAACACGCGTGACCTGCACCGAGTGTCTTCGCTTTTGGATTGTTTATTTTGAGAAGTTACAGCTACAGTTACAGCAAACATGGTAATTATCTGCGTAGCAAAAGGTTGTGAGAACAAGGACATACACAAATGTAATGTTTCACAGAATTCCATCGAATGTGGAACTGAGAAATAAATGGCTAGCTGCTCTGGAGATCTGTACTTCAACGCCTCTCTACAAAATTAAACAGTATCGTGTTTGCGAAGAGCGTTTTGCACCGGAGGACTAAGTTACTTTGAAAAAATGGAATATGGGCTCAGAAAGACTGTACTAAGTTACGTCTGAAACATACGGCTGTCCCATCCCATCTATTTTCAAAGCACAGGCAGAACAAAGTGCACATGTAAGTTGTCTTTTATTACTCTTCCTTATGTTAATCTGTGTCTTTATTCGGTTGTAAGATAGATGCTGAGAAGCTGTATATAGACTACGGTTCAAATAACGTTAGCCTCCTCTAGTATAACCTCATGTTGAATTCAACCTGTTTAGCATGAACAACCAAACTAAAATAAAAATCGCTGTTATCGTTACCTGTAAAATGAAATGACTGAGGGCTAAGTTAGCTATTTCTCTCACCGAGTTAACGTTAGCCTGGTTCTTTTGACTCAGGAGTTTTAGTACAACTACTATGAGGAGAAGGCTACAAACAGTTTACTATACATGGGTCATGTTTAAAATAATCACTTACTCTGTGGACAGCTGTCCATTTGGTCTATTCGGCGTGGGGCGTTTTTTCCAGTTCACTTTATCACACCGGAAAAAAAATCGAGTACTGCCGGATGGATCAGCGCCGTGAAATCCTCGGTAGCTGTGACACAACTGCGGGCACGCTCATCTTGATCTGACGCGTTGAGCCTGGTCATCGATGGCAGTAACTTGTCCCACTCGCCACAGCACAGACACTATTTCAGTCGGCATATTCCCCCACATTCACACCACCAGTTCGTGTTGGCTCTCATCCTCACGTCCTCGGGCTGTTGAGCGATCGCAACCTCCGCCTGTCGTTCTATTTCCACTCATTTTCTGTAAACTCTTGTACATATAGGTATGGTTCTGGCTCACACAAAATCAGCCATGTTCATTGCCATTCATGTACTGTAGGAAAAATAGCCAGCTACTATTCACACCGGTATGTTGACGGAAGTCGTGGGATTTCATGTGTTGCGTGATATCTCTGCGCCCAAGTACTAGCAGTGCTTCGCCTGTGCTTCCCCCTAATATAGTCCCAAGTCAATATCTGCCTAGGAAATCGCCTAGTGCTAATCTGCATCGCTATTTGTACTTGTTGTGAATACGCAGGCCACAAGAAGTAATTATGTGGGTTTTTTATTTATTTTTTTATCACTTTTACTCAGGCCATGCTAGCTGGCAACAAAGGATTCCATTCATTGTGCTAAGCTAGCGCCGACCCTGTCAAACTAAAACAATGCATGCACTGAGACAAAAATGCATTTACCCACCTATCTAAATGTATGAAAGAATGTGAATAAGCCCTATTTCAAAAAACGATGGAATGTTCCTTTAAACAATTGTGTCTTTGTGCCACAGGTACTACTCGCCCTCAAAGTGAATATATCCCCACATATGAAGCATATTGAATTAGCACTGATGAGGAAGACTTAGATGACATTGGGTTGGGGGGTGATTTGATTAGTCAGATGCTATCCGAGACTGGTTTGGCTAATCACGGCTGCTGTTTGTAGTGTACACAGGAAGTGGAGACAGTCAAAGGCACATCCTCAACTTGGGCACTGTAAATGAATTCTGTCTCACGTTGTTGTTGAAATTCTTCTCTCGGTTCTTCTCTCATTAACAGTATGACAATCCAGAGTTCTGCTACAAAGTGGAGCTGGGCAGTATATTGAGACATGAGACATGCTGTATAAGAGCTTCAACTAACACACAAGCATGTAGTTTAAAGCGGCTTTTCTTCCTATCAGATGTGTGTGGTTTTATGCATTTGAGACCTGTTTTCCTCATCACATGGCTTACATCACAGGGTTATATCCTTATATGTAAATGTTAGAAATTCACGCATTTTCATTTTGCATAAAGGCTTGTCTTGCCAACAAGCGAATGTCCATTAAAGGTGCCTTGTGTAAAAATAAATAAATTCATACTCCACATTCCATACCAGATGGGGGCAGTATACCTCCAGAAAGTGAGTTGGTCTACTCTAGAGTATGAATATCTTCAAGCTACTCCCCTTCACCTTTACCAGTGAATATGTTCATATTCGTTTTGTTCATATTACATTTTTATTGTTAGTTTGAATTACATTAATTTGACAGACAGCATTCGCTGATGTTGACCAAGCTAGCGCCAACATAACCAGAGCTTCCAACTCTCACGCATTCACCGTGAGACACACGCAAACACTTTTCACATGCTCTCACGCCACACATCAATTTTCTCACGCACAGAAAAATCGCGAAGCAAAGAGGACACGGAGACCGACAGACTAGACAGAGCAGGTTAGTTATGATATAAAAAAAATCTCAGCTCTCAGATTCTGTCAATTTTATTACGCAATTCAAACAATAAATACCGTTTTGGCGCTTGTAAATGTTACACGACAGATCCCTAGCGCATGTGAACCGATCATCTCTACTAGCTAATAGTAAAAAAATCACGAACACTGAAAGATACAGTAACGTTAGGCTACAACTTACCAAAATGTATTCCTCATACATAATAAACCAATAGACCAATCAGTGTTTTTTATCAGCGTGAAGAGGTCAATAACACAGCTGGAGAACAATTATGTCAGATTTACCTCAGGAAAGCCATTTAATATAGCTACATAATATAGGTCACGTAGTTGGCAAGAAAAAAAGAGCAATAGAGATTGTGCTATGTGTACTATATTACAATACTGTATTTTATGAACGTTATATACGTTTATCGAACAGCCTTCGATACATTTCTATGTTATAACTTCCCGAAAATCTACACAAACATATAAAACAAACTTCTAACGAAATACTAACAGCATCTTACTTACCAATCCAAACGAAATGTTGCAAGTTCGAAGTCAAACCTCATTTTTTTCATGTCCATTAGTTGTCTCCAGCGATGGAAAGCAGTGCCAATGTTTACTCTGGTTCTGTTCCTTTTTTATCAGATTTTATTTGAATGTAGTAGTGGGGCTGTAGGCTACTTTCCACACGATTGACATCAGGTTCAAGTACGCCCACAAGCCGTGCGAGTTATTCGTGTATTGCATGTTTGGCTGGTGGTTATGTTGCCGGCATACCGCCTCCCATGGCCGAAACTGGTATTACGACACCTGTCGGGCCGTGGCTAGTAATGCTAATGCTAATTCAGGTTGATATCTCTGCAGCACTATAACTTGACATTTTTTTAATGACATCATCGCCCTTATTTCTTCTCATTCTTTTGATGCGTGTAGCTCATTTTTTGGATATTTTTACCTCAATTTTTACATAAGGCACCTTTAAATATTAATAATAAATGATTCGCCTTAAATTAGAAAAGTATCTAAAAATACTGAGGTATGATTTTAGTATCAGTATCACCCAGGACTACTACAATGTCATCTTGGAGACAATATGGTCAATAGAGAAGAAACTACATTAAACAACATCTATCCGACATCAGTGTCAAGTCAGTGTCCCTGACTCTTTAGTGAAAGGTCAGCTGAACAGTAAATACACATGCATAATAAAAGTTAATTTAATTTTGTTGTACTAAAGCAATAATTTAACTCATTAAAAATCTCATGTAAACACTTTGGTCTGACTGAAACCGTAAATCTTATGCTCGGATACTCTGCAATAATACAAAAACATCAAACAGAAGGGATTTTGAGACTTTTTAGAGATTTGTTTATCCACCTTATTTTCAACCTAAGAGCAGGCACAGCCATTTAGAACTTGAATGTGCAAAACGTCCAGTGTCATCTGCTTCCAGCTACTTTAGCTCAGTCCGTTATGCTGCCTGAAATCACAGACTGCTTATCATATAATTTTAATTCAATCATTAACACATTGGTTTGTAACACAAATAGTTTTAACGTCTACAGCACTTTGTTATTCTTAGTTACTTGCCTATAGTGGCTATTGAATCAGAAGTCTCGCACAGTCACAGAAAATAGCTTACTTCCACGTTGCTAAATAAGGTGGATACTGCGACTTGCAAAACTACAAGCAAAATCCTTCCTGATCTGCAATTAAAGTGAACGTCTGGTGTGGGTTATTTAACTGGACTGCAGGGTCAGCTAGTTAATAAATCGAAGGATTCACACTCTTTTTCCACCCTGCACTGTAAATGTTTACACAGTGTGTTCAATAAAAACATGAAAATGTACCATTGTTTATGTGCTATTTGTTTCAACAGACTGTGTCTATAATATCACAAACGCCAAGCAATATTCAGCTTATGACACTCAGAACTTACATAAATGCACTGGCCTGACAAAACTGACTGAAATCTGTGGAACGTGTTCTGGAAAGTAACAATATACTGCAGGTCCCTTTATTACTGTTTACACAATAACAAAGTGCGTCACATGAACCACACGAGAGGAAGTAGGGTCTACATCATTTTATGGTGACTTTACAGAATGTACTGTATACTAATTTTTATCAAGAGATCAACTCTGCCTCATCTCTCTTTGTGTTCGCTCTCTCTCTCTCTCTGGACTCACAGATGAGGTGTGGTAAATGGCTCCCTGCAGAGTGAAATTGTCTTTTTGAAGAAAAGATATTCCATCATCACTCTCATAAAGAGACATCACTGTTATCTTTCGGAAGCACAGACAATAGCAACCCTGCCGTGAGACGACAAGGTCAAGCTACAAAGGAATCCTGGTAGTGTTGCTGTGGGTGGAAACGTAGTGTGTGTGTGAGTGTGAGTTTTTATAATGACCACACCTTTGCTTTCACCTACAGCAGTGGTTCCCAAACTGGGGTACGTAAGGTGACATAAGGGGTACACAAACAAAATGTTTTGCCACCCCGCCTTAAAATAACATTAAAATCGAGCATGTATGTCTGACTGCATCCACAAGCAGCGTGCATGATAGGTTGCGTACAGACTATGCTGCCTTAGCAAATATCGCTATGTTACTGCACACACTTTGTTCTAATTCGCCAAAAGGAAACAAAATAAAACCAAAATGAATAAACAGCTTGAATATTCGATCTCTACATGGGCGGGAATTAAATGCCCCTTTCCGCTGATTGGTCAATCAAACATAAAACCGTGGCAGAATCAGTTGATCCTCAGTTCCGCGCAACAAAATAATAGTCATCCACTGCTAGAGTTGCACGGATTATTAAACAATTTATTGCAACTACATTTAATCTCTTTCTCATCAAAAAAACAGGCTAACTGATGGCTTGACACAAACCGTACCAGGGCAGAGCAGACAGGGCTTTCTTCTGTGTATACACAGGTTCACCAATGCGCCGTGATATATTACTTTATCTCATTAATATTAATTTACTTCATATCTTTACACACAACTACCCCTAGCCTACATATTTGGAACACTGCCTGTTTTATTTAACTGACCAACAATTAAAATCTGTGTGGAAAAGCTGCGTGATGCACTACGAATATTAACCATGATTTACTACAAATAAAACCAAAAAACATGGTTAATATAATATAGTTTAGTAATATAGTTGAACCATGGTAAGCACAAATTAACCATGGTTTTGCTACACTAACTATAGTTTAACCATGGTATCTGTAGTAAAACTGGTTCATTTTCGTAAGTGCTGGACAGTGCAGAAAAAAATTAATTTAGGCTACATTGATGTGAAGTGCAGACTAGTATCGATTAAAGTTGATAAGGTTGACCAATCAGCGGAACGGTTCGTTTAATTCCGCCCATGTGGAGATTGAATATTCAAGTTGTTTATCTATTTTGTTTTTATTGTGTTTCCAATTAGTGAATTAGAACACAGTATGATGAAATCGAAAATAAAAATAAGAAAAAAACCCACATGAGTTTTTATGTTCATGAGAAGGGTCGAATATGTGATAAATGAGCGGTTTCTTCGTTTTTACGTTTTGAAGACAAAAATGAGAAAATAAGTTATCCAAAGGTACAAGGACCTTTTAAACACGGTATTGCCTGTATTGTTTGCTCAAAATACCGGAAAAAAAACAACTATACTAACTAATATAAATTTCAAACTTTATAAAACACAAGTAAACAGTAATAAAACAAGAATAAATCAAGAATTAGCAAAAGCACAAATAAATCCAACAAAACAAATTTCAGGTACAGAAATTGAAATCAAACCTAATCAAATGTAAAATAAAAATAATAAAATACGTTAAGTCAGAGTTCACTCTTCCGCCAGAACTCGACTTGCATACAGCCATTACAGGAAGCCAGTGATTATAGTTTATGAAGTTATAGATATGAATATTTTTCTAACAAAAACGAATCACTTCGCGATTTTTTGGTGGCTTCAAAATCTCAGGCGTGATTCACTCCCATTATAAAGCTTGGAAGTGCCAGGATATTTTTTTAAATAACTTAATAATACACCTAGGATGGCTTGAGGGTGAGTAAATTGTGGGTGAACTAACCCTTTAAGAGCTGCACAGATGCAATATACTGTTACACATGCATTTTCTTTCTCAACTGTTTATGTTCACTTAAGAAAAAACTGACAGTTTAGGAAGATATTTTTCGACAAGTCTTCGATCTTGAAATTACCTGATGATAAATAAAATGCAGCTCATATCTGTTGATTTCACTGACGGGAACTTAAGATCGGATTTATATCCCCATTTATGTGGGCAAGTGTAAATGAGAGGCGACTCTCCGTGCTCACACACCCAAACAGCACGCGGGTGCCAAATAGTGTTCTCTTTCGACTCTTCTTGCACTTGATTGGAATACATTTTTGATTCCCAACCCTACATTCAATGCATAATTTTTAAAGCTCAGTGTCCCATAAATAGAAGCTGTCTTAGTGAATAGAAAAGCAAATTAGCCTCAGCTTGCTATTAGAATTGAATTTGTACCTAAAAAACTGTGGATCAGTCTACAAAACAGACCTAGGTTCAATGAAACTATTATATTCAATGACTACGCCTGATGTCAAAGAAAGATAAGACTGTATTTCCTGGGAGCACACAAGGATGAGTGAAATGTTTGATGTTGCAGTAGGTGGCAAAATAGTCGATTTCAGCATATTGCCTTATCAGGATGGAGTGTTATAACTCTCACATTAAGTGTTGCCAATCTTTTCACAGCATCACATTTCATCCCACGAGTTAAATTAGTTTAGCAATACAGACACACTAGAGCAGCCATAAAGGCTATAAACATATGATACTAACTGAACATAAATGGGAAACAGACTATAACGTTTAAAATGACTTCATGTAGCTTCACATCAAGCAAATCTGTTTATTCTGCTGTAAGATTTACACAAATCTGCTCTCAGTAGCATACAATGACAGCTACTGTATAAACATATAAAGCACAAATATTTGTTAGATTTTTTATATATATATATAAATATATAAATATATATATATATATATATATATATATATATATATATATATATATATATATATTGGTAAATATTGGATATTTTATTGTACATGTTCATTTCCTCTATTTCTACATTTAGATTACCATAGCATTTATCTAATGCTCACTTAAATTGAATCTTTACAAAGACTAATAATTTAACAACACTGTTAAATGTATTACTTGGCATACCTCAAAATTAATATAACCTTTTCTATTTATTTATTTATTTATTTATTTTACAATTACCAAAAATACAAGTTTCATAGTTGGAAATTGTACATGTATCAAAACCGCATCTCAAGTCATATTTACGAGTGATGCACAACACACGTGTCTATGCGAAACATGGTGGAAACACTGATCTATAATATTGATAATATCATATAATCTATTAATAAAAATCAGTGAGAAAAAAACAAGTCTGTAGCTACTGGTGTTAATCACTCAATAACTTTCACGGTTTGTTTTACATTTAGTTGTGTGATACCATTTACTGTATAAGTTGTAGACATAAATACTTTTTTCATTTTTAATTCAGCTCTAGTTATCTGGGTTTATTGTTCAGATTCAGAATATAATTATTTTGTTTAGTTTAGACTACCTCCATGACATGTTATGTTTCCGACTTGAATGCATGATGACAGACTGCTGAAAGGATCTGCACACCCAACCAGGTCAGACTAGTGAATGACAAATAAACATTCACTCACTCTCTGCAGAATATCATTAGCTGGGGCGATGTGATGTTTAGTTCAGGTAAATGTTGCACAGGAGGGCATTATTATCCTCCATCTGAGGTTAGAGTCAGTGCACCCAACCATTCCACACCTCCAATATCTGATTACTGCGCATGTAATTACATGTGATGTAACTACCGGCGATCTGGTCTTTCTCTTTCATTAGGAGCCGCCATCAGGACTAAATGGCTGACTCATCTCACTGTCTGTCTTTCTACATGTTGATTCTCATTTCTGCTTCCTAAATATCCTCAGACAGATTCTCAAGGTCTGAGCCTAATGTCTTTCTATGTTCGATTAGCAGGGCTCCTAATACTAGGGACGAGCAAAACGAATGATAGACTACTCTGTGGGTTGCCTGAATACTGAATACTAATATAATTTAGCTGGTTTAAGATACATGGTAACACTTTATTTTAAGGTGACATGTACTTACTATAGTAATGACAGTAAATTATGCAAAGTAACTAACCCTAAACCTAGCCCTAACTGTAACCCAACTATCGTAAGTACATGTAGTTAATTGATATTACTTTGTACTTATTTGAGTAAGTACAACTACCGGTACGTCACCTAAAAATGTATCATTATCAATGTTGAAAACAGTTGTCCTGCTCAATATTTTTTTGGAAACTATAATACTTTTTTTCAGGATTCTTTAATGAATAGAATAGCATTTATTTTAAAATGTAAAATTTGATGTATCCTTGCTGAATAAAAGTATACATTTATTTTAAAAAAACAAAAACATACTGATCCCAACCGGTACTCTAAGGAAAAATCTAGAAAAAAGTATAAACATCACTAATCAAATAGTTGGCTAGTAGTTTTCCATCTAGACATATCCATACTGTCTGTTTGGTAGGAAAAAAAACGACAGGATATTCTGTTTCAGCATGAACTGTTCAGAATACAGCTCATTCTCTGTCTCACTACATGCATCATTCGTTTTCATTCTCTCCTTTTTCTCTTTCACGACAATGAAAGCCGTTGTATCAGAAACTGGTGCCCCGGTGTTTTATTACACTGTTTCAACTAAACGTGTGTGTGTGTGTGTGTGTGTTTTTTCAGGTGTGTGCATCTGTGCGGAGCTATGCAGGAACATTTACGCAGAGTGTGTATGTCTGTGTAGCTCCCTGCACGATATTGTGATTCACTCCCCTTTTCCATGGTGGAAGGACACTGGAACACACACAAAAATCAGATTGTAACCAGGAATATGCTGCACAACAATTCATCTAGACACGTCACACACAGACATTCTGCACTTCTCTAGTTCACAAACATTCACAAACATACTGTATCAGCTCAGCCTTTAGGTAAGAGATCTGTGACTGTTATGAATGTACGACTGAGAGAGAAGTTGAAAGGTTGATTATTAGCTAAGTGAAAATAGCTATCTTGTACATTAATCACCCCCCTATAACACCCTTTTTCTGGTCACTCTCTCTCATTCCCACACACATACACATACATGACCTCTAGCAGTAAGATCTCAAATTAAAATGTCAATTAAAACGTCAATTCCATTAAGAGCAACGGGTCTTTAATGACAGCTGCTGTAAAACCACTGCGAAACGTCACCACGACAAAATCTCCCAAACTCACGTTATGAAAAACATGACCATACTCTTTTCCAAAGAAAACACACTTCAACATTTTAAGTTACACACCTGCACGTTTAGTCATAATGATTATGACGTGAAAGATGTTGCATAAAGACAGTGCTGATTTTGAGCTGATAAAGGCAGTCAGAGTGAGTGGGCAGTAGATTAATAAGTCAAAGAAACGCACAGCACACACAAAAGCAGAAGACAGAATCCACCATTTTCTGAGCAGAGAAACTCTCATCAAAGACAACCTTAGATGTCTACTCAATCTAACCACACACCAACCCATTTCCTTAGCAACTGTGACTCATTTCCCTAACTACAGGGCTGAAGGCAGTGCAGTATAGGCGGCAGAGCAGTGAGGTACGTCGCTTCAAACAACAATTAACCTTTTCTGAGAGATTTCAATGAAGAAGGACTGTCGTTTTCTCGAGCTCCGCAATTCACTTGTCACAGAACAAAGACAAGTGTGTCTCAGACATGTCATGTGACATCAGACCTGAACACCTGGACTCTTACAGAGCATTCAGGTGCTTTCAAACCTACATAGGCTCCCCGACCATTCAAGGAGCGTAATTCTTCGTTTCTGTTCTCCATCTATACTTGATGTCTCCAGTCGCTTATATCGGTGGAAATCCATCAACAGAGTAAACACACCAAATTTAAAAAAAGGTGATTTAAAGGGATAGTTCACCCAAAATGTCAGTTATGTCAACATTTAATCACCCTCATTTTTTTCCAAACATATTTTTTACTTTTTCTGTGGAACACAAGAGAAGAAATTCTAAATATGTTTTTGTCCATATTATGGAAGTCAATGGGGTCCAAACTAAGTGAGTAAATGATGACATCATTTTCATTTTGGGTGAACTATCCCTTTAACAAAGACAGAATAAGTTTAGCCCCAAAAAAGGATGATTTAAAGGGATAATTCACCCAACAACAGACATTAGTCAGGGCAGACACCATATTGAATTTTATGCAGATGAAAACAAGTCTCTGAGGAATAGACAATAGTCTTTACTATATGAAGCTATACCCTAAGGACTATTGTTATCATTTACTCACCCTCATGTCGTTCACAAATGTATATGTTTTTCTTTCTTCTGCAGAGCACAAGAGAAGATGTTTGAAGACCGATTCAACCGTTTTTTTCCCATACAATGGAAGTCAATGGGCGTGCAAAACAGTGAATAAAAGATGGCAGATTTTTCCTTTTTAGAGTTAACCATCCCTTTAACAGAAAGAAAGGAAAAATATGCATTGTGGACAACAGGTTTAGTTTGTCTCTTCATAACACACCATTTAGGAAAGAGAATCCCATCTCAAAACCAAATACACCCAAATCTGGCATGCTCAATCCCATATATACATAATAACAAATGCAAAATATTGCAAAAACATGCAATAATCGGTGTTTAATAAGGGATGAACGGAATCCATACAAAAAACACTGCGGCGACACACACTATACAATGCTTCACATTAGCACCTGAAATACCTTTCAACGGCAAATGATCTTCAGAAAGAGCTTCAAGTGTCACATCTTTTAGGACAAAGACACAAGAGTGTCAAAAGGGTCAAGAGCGGGAGAACTTCCACACAGTCCACACTGCGCAGGGATAATGTCCACACCTTTGCATCTCAGGATGAGAGCGCATGTGAAGGAGAGCCGGTGGAAAAAACGAGAAGACAAGGCTAGACAAAACATTACATCAGTGCTACGAGCGATCACACACTGCGAAAGAATGTTCAGAATGCATGTGACACATGGATGCCGCTCCTCCGCTTTATATTATACTCATAATATTTTTGCTGTTATCAACTACTGTTTGCTTAAATGCAAGCTTTTGTGCCTGTGGGAGAAAAGGTTTTTTGAGGGGTTGAGGGAGGGGATAGGCAGAGGATATATGGAACAATTAATCAGACTGGTGCGGTCCAGCAGATGAGGGTAAAGAGGGAGGGTAAAAACAAAATGAGAGAATAAGAAAGGGATTACAGGAAAGACACCATAACAAAGACAACAGATATGCTTTTTTTATCAGCTCAAGTGTGCTTTATATGAGAGGATCAGACGTGGCAAATTAAATAACCTCTTCATCTCTCACAGGAGATGACCTGCCATGACCTTGCGTAATCTCAAAATCTGATGAACTCTTTGAAGTATCTGGCTTCATATTAAAGTCTCTTACGCCATAGACCTTTTACGCAGTAAACCGTTACTGAGAATTTCAGGCATCTAAAATAAAACTGCAGTAGCATGTGGTCATCACATCAGAGAAAATACGGTAGAATCCTTGAGAAGGTTTACCAAAACATGGATTCCACAATAACACTTCAATGTTTTGCTAAATCTAGTGCAGCATACTTGTTTGTAGTACAGCTGAACAAATGGGCGATCAGTACATGATCTAACCCTAGGTGCTGAACTCCTATCCAATCTTACTGAAATACAGTTCTTTCTTTGTCAGACATTACTGAAGAAGGATATCCCAAAAGAGGCACAGAAGACTTCAAAGCAACACACACACACACACACACACATTCTTGTACATCTATCTTTATGAGGACATTCACTGACACAATGCAATCTCTAGCTGCTTACCCTAACCTTACCCATCACAACTAAGTGCCTAACCCGAACCCTTACCCTAAACCTACCCTTAACCTAATTATAACCTTATCCCTAAAACCAAGTCTTGACCCTCAAACAGGCCTTTAAAGGGGTTTCAGAAAGTGAGGACCGGCCAAAATGTCCTCACTTTACTCTCTTTGTCCTCACTCCAGTGGTCTAAAACTCAAACTGGTCCTCACAAAGATAGTTGTACAAGTACACACACACACAAACACGTGTGCTTGCTTCACTATATTAGTGAGGACATTAAATAGACTTCCATTGATTTTATATCAGGTTAATATTTTCTATGGCCTCAACCCAACCTCTACCCCTCAACCTAGCCATCACAGAAACATGTGCAAAACACTAGATTTAAATAAATAAAAAAAGGTAAATTTACAGTTTTTTACAATCACTTTGTTACTATTTTCAGAACCTTGATGTCATTTTTCATAACTCTAGACTCAAAACTCACAACCAATGATCAAAATGCACATTTTTCAAAACTCGAACCCTTTTCTCAATTGCTTGGATACAATACACATAAAACTTAGATCATTTGTTCATTCAACAAAAATCACCTGTTCAATATGACACAACTTAACATCAAAGTACTACTATTTCAAAAGGCAATTCACACATTACATTTCAAATGAGTGTCTATTCATTTCCTTACAATGATCTAACTATCAATTGATACAACTGCTCAAAATGATAAGTAACTGTTGCATTACTCTTAATACATAGTTGTATGGAAACAGACAAACAATCTTCCATGTTTAAATCATGAAAGTTTCAAGATAACGAGATTCATTGTCACCAATTAGCGTGGAGCATGAACCAATTAGACTACAATATCCATGGATGTAGCCTAATATTTTATCATAATGCTTCATCAGACACTGTGTCTATGGTCCCAAATACTGTACCACCTTTTCAGACTATTTACAGTACTGACAGTACTGCACTGTATAGATGCAGGCCCTTGTAACTGCTTGTCCAATTCTGCCAACTCGTTACTGATGATTGAGTGCACATTGTGGAATGAGTATATAAAGAGTTGATTGGGATCCAATTGTAAGAGCATAGTGATATGTAACATGGAGCCAGCAGGTGATCCAGGTCACAATGGAGGTCCAGCAGCAGCAGCAGCAGCAGCAGCAGCAGCAGCAGCAGCAGCAGCAGCAGCAGCAGCAGCAGCAGCGGTGGAAGGAAGATGAGGAAGACGTGTTGCTCAAAGGAATGGCAGGGGACAGACACTCCTTCTGAGAGGTGGCCGTGGGCCTCGTTTGAGAGGTGTGGGGGAACGTGGTAGAGGACAGGCACCCCTTCTGAGAGGTGGCCGTGGGCCTCGTTTGAGAGGTGTGGGGGAACGTGGTAGAGGACAGGCACCCCTTCTGAGAGGTGGTCGTGGGCCTCGTTTGAGAGGTGTGGGGGAACGTGGTAGAGGACAGGCACCCCTTCTGAGAGGTGGCCGTGGGCCTCGTTTGAGAGGTGTGGGGGAACGTGGTAGAGGACAGGCACCCCTTCTGAGAGGTGGTCGTGGGCCTCGTTTGACAGGTGTGGGGGAATGTGGTAGAGGACAAGGCCTCGGACCAAGACAGCGGCAGCAACAGCATAGTGTCCAATGAAATTTGGGCAATAGTTGTAGACCATGTCATAAATCATGGCATGACAATGACTGAGGCGGCTACAATGATACAACCAAACCTCAGAAGGTCAACCGTGGCCTCAATAATCAGAACTTTCCGCAATGAGAACCGGTAAGTTATCAGCATGCACTAAACATTATGCTACTCTCAATTGTCAAATGACTGCATACCAATGTGTATCACAGAATAGGTGATGTGACCAAGTGTCTTCTTACTCTAATGTTCCCTGTAGAATTGTGACCAGGCCAAATAGTGGAGGCAGAGGCAAAATTCTAACTGACCAACAAGAGCAGGCTGTGGTCGATTTGGTTCGGGCCAGAAATGATATTTGCCTTACAGAAATTCGCCAGCATATCTTGGACAATGAAGACGTGTTCAACAAAGTGGGATCCATAAGTTTGCCAACTATTGCACGCATACTGAAAAGGCACCAGGTATCTATAAAACAACTATACCGTGTGCCTTTCGAAAGAAATTCAGACAGAGTGAAGCAAATGAGGACAGAGTATGTTCAGGTAAGTTCAGTTTCAAGATGGCTGTTGTAAAAACATTCCCAAAAATTCTACATTGTACAGTAATCTCTAAATCTCTTTCCAAAATGCATTTTTAGAGGGTGATGGAGCTGGATGCTGATGACGACCATCACAAATTCATATATTTGGATGAGGCAGGTTTTAATCTGGCCAAGACAAGGAGAGGTCGGAATTTCATTGGCCAGCGGGCAACCATCCAAGTACCTGGACAACGTGGGGCCAACATTACCATGTGTGCGGCTATATCAGAAGATGGTGTGGTGGGACGTAGACCTCATATTGGACCATATAATGCAGCTCTCCTTGTCGCCTTTCTTGATGAGCTCGATCAGGTTTGTAGAGCTGAAGGTGTGACCTATGTCATTGTGTGGGACAATGTCAAGTTCCATCATGCTCATGTGGTGCAAGCATGGTTTCAGGCCCATGCACAATTTACCACCCTGTATTTACACCCATACTCTCCCTTCCTTAACCCGATTGAGGAATTTTTCTCCGCATGGAGATGGAAGGTTCATAAGCACCCTCATGAACAAGTCACTCTTCTCCAGGCCATGGATGACGCCTGCAATGACATCACAGCAGACCAGTGTCCAGCCTGGATTCGCCATGCCTGAAGGTTTTTTCCAAGATGTTTGGCTAATGAAAACATCCATTGTGATGTAGATGAGAACCTGTGGCCAAATCCACAACACCGAGTTGATGACAATGTAGAAGTACAGTTTTGTTTTGTACAGAATCACTCCTGTTTTGTTTCTTACAGTACAAGCAAGTTGAGGAACACTGCATTTGATGTTTTACAGTACTGTCTTTTTTCTATTTCATAGCTAATTATTTTTGCTTTGATTCAAATAAACCTATGTTGTGATTGTACTGTAGTGTTTTGCATCAATATATTACAGACTTTGTTCAATGATTCCACTGTGTCTGTAGTATTCTCTCTACTACTGCAGTACTTTTACAGAGATGTATTTACTGTACATGTAGTACCATAATGAAACCTGTATCACCTATTTTGTTCTACAATATTTAATGATTGTACGAACAATGACACAGTGAAACTATTGGTTGTGTATGGGTGATCTATAGTTATGTTTCAATGGTATTTCACAGTAAATTTGTTTTTTGAACCAATGATTGTGCAAGATTTCTTTAAAGGTCCCGTTCTTCGTGATCCCATGTTTCAAACTTTAGTTAGTGTGTAATGTTGCTGTTAGAGCATAAATAATATCTGTAAAATTATAAAGCTCCAAGTTCAATGCCAAGCGAGATATTTTATTTAACAGAAGTCGCCTACATCGAACGGCTCGTTTAGACTACATCCCTCTCCTTCCTTCCTTTAATGACGTCACTAGAACCGTTTTTTGACTAACCTCCGCCCACAGGAATGCTCCCTCAACCGAAATTCGTTTATGTACTTGCGCACTTCTTATAACTTACTGTGTTTACTCAGCTCTTACGGTGATTTTCTGAAGTAAAACTGACGCTTCATCTTTTGTGTGATGTACAATAAACTTTATTAAACTCATCAGTATATGTTTGATCATCATTCAGACAGCAGACTTGTAGGCTATTAATATATAATGGATACATACAAGCAGATGACAAATACGTTATAATAACCGTAATTAAACTACTAAACTATACCTGTTTCATCTCTATACAGCACTCTGACTCTGAAGGCATTATTGTCCGACTCGAAGTGAACACCTTTACTGAGAGTTTCTGATATTATCATCATTCCGTGAGGTGATATTGTCCTGAGAGACTGAGCGCGAGCTTGTGAAGCTCCGCCCCCTGGGTCGTCCAGCAGCAGCTTATTTGCATTTAAAGGGCACACACTAAAACAGCGTGTTTTTCTGTGACCCAAAAAATGACAATTTAAACATGCTGTAAAAAATGATCTGTTGGGTATTTTGAGCTGAAACTTCACATACACACTCTGGGGACATCAGAGACTTATTTTACATCTTGTGAAAAGGGGCATAATACGGGACCTTTAAAGATGTGAATGCACAATGCAATGTTTTGAACATTAGACAGCCTGTGTTACAAGTGATAACTGTTTTGTGTCTAGAGTTTTGAAAAATGACATCAAGGTTCTGAAAATAGTAGCAAAGTGATTGTAAAAAAATTGTATAAGCCTTTTAAACTCGTGATGACCAGTAAAATGTCCTCACTAGTCAGTTGTCATAATATTTCACTATATAAGTGAGAACATTTGTCCTTCACAAGTATAGCCAAGCCTGTAGTGTACACACACACACACACACACAATACCCTATTAATCACCTGATGACACTGAAGTGTTTAGAATTTGACTCCAGCTTAGCTGACCACCTTTTTAAGAGATGGCTGCAAACTCTACAACTCCTCCACACAGCTTGAACACAGAAGTGTGAGATCTTGTTTTAACACAGAGCTGTTAAGCAACTCAAATAGACAAAATCTAAAATAGATCAAACAGCACATGCTTCACTGCCCACAAAGCCAGGACTGCAGCAGACTGCACTGAGGGGAAGTAGTTTCGACCTTCCGAATGACAAGTCAGTAACCTTTTGTGGTAGCTGTGATCACACTACATGGACTGTTTGCTTAACATTTAATACAACAGATGTCTGTGATGCTGTCACAGTACTACAATCCCCCCCCCCCCCCCCCTCTCTCTCTCTCTCTCTCTCTCTCTAAAGAGTGTTTGTTTGTTATATGTGTGGTATGGTCAGATTTCTGCAGATGGACCCTGTCTGTCAAGACCACAGCACTCAAAAATGAAACACAATAACAATCAACCATACCATATTAAATATCCCACTAATGCCTTTAAAGAGCAGCGTGGCACCACTTCGTCTGTTATTGGTTTGGTGATTACATTACTGGACAGATTGATTTTGTGTAATTGCCTATAAAAACATCAATGAGATGAAGGGATGCAGTGGTCACCAATCCTTAAAGGTAGGGTAGGCAATTAAAAACAAAAAACTTTTTGTTATACTGGTTGAAACTCTCTTCACATCCTGATAACAATCTATAATAGAAGTGGTCTAAATATTAAAACATGTACATATATCTTCTGTGGAAGTCTCAGGACCAAAAAATGTTTCATAGTAATCCGAAGTCCATAGTAATCGATTGTCGAGTTCACGGGCGTGATCATAGGTAACTAAACCTATGTGCGTGAACTCGACAATCGACTACTGTGGACTTCGATCGAAAACAGGATGTAAATACAGGTATGAGCGCTGGCTGAATAAACATAATTTTTATTCATATCTTTCACATCTACTGCAGTCAGATTGACCCGTGTTCACGCTGAAGGAATCACTCACATTGGCTGTGCACTTGTAATGACACATCAAGGATGTTAAGAGGCTAAAAGCAGGTTTAAAACTTGCCCTATTGAAGTCAACAGGGTGCAAATTTTAAAAAGAGGATAACACGGTGTAGGCAACACCGATTTTTGTCGTTGTTCTCTGTATTGACAGCACTCCATATGTACAAAAAAAATGTACATTAAAATCTCCTTTAAGTAAAACACGGGGCATAACATGTAAGAGAAAAGCTCTGTTTGGGTAATTTGGGAGATTTAAGCTATTCAGATCTGGCAACCAAAAACATCAGTGCTAGTGGGGACTTGTTTACAATGCAAGATAATGCAAATGTCTAATAAAAAAGCGTTTTCAGGATAAAAAACGAGCGGGCAAATATCGCAACGATTTTTTAAAATTAATCGAGAGAGGCAGATATCGTTATCGCAATTAAAATACGATTAATCGTGCAGCCCTAGACAATACCATTAGCATCTCTCTAAAAAAAATGACCAAAGAGTTTCGATATTTTTCCTATTTAAAACTTGACTCTTCTGTAGTTACATCATGTACTAAGACCGACGGAAAATGAAAAGTTGCGATTTTCTAGGCTGATATGGCTAGGAACTATACTCTCATTCCTGCGTAATAATCAAGAAACTTTGCTGCCGTACCATGAGTCCAGCAGGCGTAATTATATGACGCAGCGCCTGAAAATAGGTCTAATAGGTTAGACAAACTTAGTCCCGGTCACGTTGTAAGTTACTGAGCTGGGGACTATTTTCAGGCGCTGCGTCATATCATTACGCCTGCTGGACAAAGTTTCTTGATTATTACGCAGGAATGAGAGTATAGTTCCTAGCCATATCAGCCTAGAAAATCGCAACTTTTAATTTTCCGTCGGTCTTAGTACACGATGTAACTACAGAAGAGTCAAGTTTTAAATAGGAAAAATATTGAAACTCTTTGGTCATTTTTTTGAGAGAGATGCTAATGGTCTTGTCCGATTCAATGATCTATGCTAAGATATGCTAAAAGTGGTGCTGCCAGACCCGGAGATCGGCTGAATGGATTCGAAAACGCTAAAACTCAACTGTTTAACTCTGGGGGAGTTGTAAAATGAGCCTATTTCCAAAAAAAGTGGAGTATCCCTTTAAGAAATGTCATTTTGTAATAGCTTTTGTCCTAAATTAGGTCCTAACTGAAATTGCCATGGTTACCAAACAGATAAGATAAAGTTTCTAAAGTTAGGATCTTTCTGTAATGCGCCCCTCAGAGCAGAGCATCTTCATAGTAGAGGTCGGTCTGTCCAGCACTAAACGTCAAAGAACACGTTATGAAAGGAAAACTGTGAAATGCCCTTGTTATGACAGTGGAACTTTAAGTAAATAGTTTGTTCATTTTCAATTGAGATAAAGTAAAAAATGTATTCTTTTTAGCAATAAAGTAACTTCAAAATTTGCAGACAACTGTGTGTAAGTGTAAGACAAAAAACAAAAGTAAGCTCAGGAAGTCACTCCCTGAAAGTGCACCAAATTCCATTCAGTGGAAAAGACATCGCCTGTGTGGATATTAGGATGGTGCACTCCAGAAAATCTCCACAGGAGGAAGGGAGTGTGCAACTAATGAGACAGGGGTGGGAAAAACTCAGGGAATATCAGAGAAGAACATCCTAGACACACACACACACACAGTTGAATGTTTAACCTCTCTAGCCTCTACCCTATAGATCTCCAGCATTAGCGAGAGAGAAGGGTGGAGAACAAGTCAAGGGTCAGAGAGGGTCCATGTGCTTCTCAAATTAAGCATAAGTGATCTAGCAGTTCTCCATTGTCTTATGGAGCGATTGTGCGTTTCTTTTAAAGTAGGAGAGAAGAAAATATTGGCTGTCACAATAGCAACATTGATGATGTTATTATTACTAAAATTACACAGACACACATACAGTATGCATACACAGATCCATACATGTTCAGTACAACTGACTTTTTGCCCAATCGGATTTACATTTAGCCTCTGTGGCCAATGCAAATTCCAAAATGTAATATTGAGTCTATTATTGAGATTTTAATAATATAATAATAATATTTAATAATATTAAAACGATCAGAGTTGTAGATAAAAGAGGCAAACTACAAAAATGATCCTGACAGGACAAATAAAGTTATATCTGATAAACATTCAATAATCATTAAAATTGAATGGCAACCTTCTCAGGAATCAACAAGCAGAGCATTAGCTTTGAAATATATTTTAAGACACTGTAAAGTCCAATATGGAAATGCACAGTAATGCTTGCACATCCACTTTTTCTCATGCATGTAGGCCTACACATTACCAGTAGTCTGACCACAATGCTTTAGCACATTTGGTGTGAGGTTATAATTAACCTCATGTCTGTAAGTAAGGCTGCCTGCTTGTCACTTGCTTTCAGGCTTGGTCAGGCTCTCAGTGAACTCAGTCAACTCTCTGTTCAACAGATGCCCAACACAAACTCGTACAAAAACACAACAATGCACTTTCACCTTCAGTTTGGCAGTTGTATTAACCCACTTGTATTTTGTATGTGCTACATACAGTATGTATGTGCATAATATAATATGAAGAGTTCAGATGCAAAAGCCTCTAAGTGCCATCTGAAATGTTCTTCTAGAATGATCATTTCTATCAAGCTTGTATATTTAAGTTCAGTAATTTCACTTAAATGACAATTCATAGCTAATTTTCATTGCCATTTAAGTGAAATTACTGAACTTAAATATACGAGCTTGATAAAAAATGATCATTCTAGAAGAAAATTTCAGATGGCACTTAGAGGCTTTTGCATCTGAACTCTTCATATGTTTAAGGCTCACAACAGGGACATTTCTCAACTAGAAAGCAAGACTAGACTAGCTTGACTAGCTTGGAAACGTGTCCTGCATCAGGCATCTCATGTCATACTGAAATCCATACATCTCACTCTCATTGATTTTTTTTAGACTGTTCCCTCTCAGCATGAAAGCACAATCCAGTCTGCCATCAAGTAAGAATGAATGTCCCATTAGCCCATATCGGGTGACATTAAGTGGCTAATTTATTATTATTTCCTTGCATATTATATGAGTCGGCTGTCAAGAAGTCTAAAACTCCATTCAATGAACATTAGAAGTGGTGACAGAACATTACATAATATGTATTACATAATAATAACAATTGTAAGATTTACTATTTGAGTCAGGGTTAGGTTTTAAAATGTACTTTTACTCAAATTTACCAAAAACAAACAAAAACATTTAAAAACATCAATTTTTTTTAATACCAGGAAAAGGTTAGGCTAATAACTTAAAAGTTATGTTCCAGTAGCTGACTGTTAATAACACCAAAAAGCAAATATTTTAATTCAGGAAACTTCAGATTCACTTCCTGTCTCCTATATTCTTTCATCAACCATGAACTTTTCTGAGTGGAAGAGTTTATCTGTACAGTGCTGAATGCAACTGTCGTGCCAGATTCTGTACCACAATGACTCTGCTGTGGTAAGATGTGTGATCCATCATACATCAGTCATCATTATTCTTGACATTTCGTCATAAATACTCAAAATGTTTAGTTTACATGACCTGTTTCTGAACAAATCAAGCAGTGATTGATTTAATGTCAATGTTATTTAGTCTCTACTTGCAACTAAGTAGACAGCTAAACAGCAGCTCTGACATGGCAGAAACCCTTTTTAACAATAGCAATTGCACCAATGACAAATTAGAAAATGCACATATTTGCATACAATTATATTTTCATATTTCAAAACCATTCATTTCTATCAAACACTTACAGCAGTTTACAGAAGATTAGAATGGACACTTCCTCTGTGAGGTTTCATCTTCAGTCATGGCTTTTTTAAGGGTTTCCACCCTTTATGACCCGTGATTTTCCATTACTTTTCCAGTCGTGCATGATTACTAGACTCTTTTTTTTTATAAAAGGATATTCCTATATATATATATATATATATATATATATATATATATATATATATATAATATAGAAACTTTGATTTCCAAGTCTAAGTGCAAAGCAATTTATATTCAAGACAGAAATGCCCATCATTTTTCCAGGACTAGAGAATTCAACTCTAAACTTTTAAAAATCCAGTGAATCGAATTGAATCAATCGCCTTTTGTTTTATCACTGTCTTTCTCCTCTGTTCACTTTCAGATGGTAAGCCCAGTGGCTTTGTTTGCTCAGAGTACACTGCATATGATAAGCCTCCACTGCACTTAGATTCATGCACACTAACATATTCATTTCCTGTACAGAGACCATTTGTGTCAAGAAGCAAACAAGTTACTTCCACTATCTAGCAGACATTGCCTGAGGACTGCAGCTTCAGCTGTGTTGACTGAATTTGAAATTTACTTTTATAAGGAACAGTAGGCTATATTATCTGTATTCAGAAAGATTTGGGACATCAACACCAGTCCCAACAGACACTCAGTAACGCTACCATACACAAGTCCCCTGTTTCACGGGACAAGAAGATGTGTTTGCGCTCTACACTGATACTTCAAACAAATGAGACAAAGATATTAGTCCCAACTATTTCAGGGCATTTTAACTCTTTCTGTAAGGCTGGACAACATTCCTTCCACATGTATCAATAATACGGGAGTAGCCTAATATAGATTTTCAGTCAGGAATGTTTACGCTTTCTCTCCGAGCCGAACTGACGATGCCCCGCAGACACGAAAAGAGACCTGTGATGATGATCTCAGGCAGAAGAAGCACTCGTGTAACCGAAAACGTAAATGAACCATCTAATATTAGCCTACATTTTAAAACGAAAAAAAACAAACAAAAAAACAAAGAACATCTTTGTTCGCTTATTTCCCTTCGGGAGTCCAATGGTAACTGTACTCTACAGGTAGGCTATCTAATTCGCTAAAGCGAGAAACTTCACTCACCTGGCCGCTACTGTCGAGTGCTAAACTCAGTTTTTCTGTTGCCGAATCCCACAGCGATTAGATAAATTAGATTTTGTCCTCGGTTCCGTGTTTGACAGTGTAAAATCTTGTCTGTCTCTCTCGCAGATGCTCGAGCTCCAGAGGCTCGATCACAAACTGTGCACGCGCTACCGAAACTACCTCGTATCATGTCTGCTTTGCGCGCGCCTCCCCGCGTGCAGCAAAAACACGACTGTTTCTGCGGTGTTTTAACTGTGTGAGACTTTGTAATTGCATGCTGAAACAAACCTAACCACCAAAAAAAAAAAAGGAAAAAAAGAGAAGAAATTGTTTATCTTCTGCACGTCTACACTGGTGTCCAGTCCATTTTGTATGTTTAATGAATGTAACCATGTTTTCACATTGTCTTCTTGTGTGTGAATTTTTGTTGTTGCGTTGGATTGTAAAAGTAATCCACATAAAACACAGCTAACACTGCTGATTTTAAAGTGCATTTTTATTGTAGAATACAGATCTTCCTTTTGATTGAGTTCAAAATGGAGCTTTATTGCCTTTTCGTTCTCACAAAAATATACAAAACATATTTGTCTTAACAGTAGTTATAAGAGCTAATAATATGTCTGACAGCCTCCAAACAATGACTCAAAACAATTTCATTTCAAAATAAAGATCAATCATGGAATATATATATAAAAATAATAAAAATAACTGTTTATGCATATTCAATATTCGTTCCTTTTTGGGATTACCAGTTTTTAACATTGATGTGACTATTAAGAAGTCAACAGAAACGATGCAAAAGCTGCAGTTCTGTGCTTTGTACATATTAGTGAACCAGCTGGAATAGCCTACACTTCACAGAGAGGCACTACAAGTAGGAAATATACAAAAAGTATAATTAAACAGTATCTCTGCCTCTTTTTTTTTCCTTTTTTTTTTTGGTGACTGCTTTTGGAAAGTGATATGACTGCTCAAGCAGCAACAATTGTTCCCAAAACACTGCCATATTATCATATATATATATATATATATATATATATATATATATATATATATATATATGTATATGTATATGTATATATATATATATATATATATATATATATATATATATACATATAAATCACAGATCACACAAATGGCAAATGGCATGTCATGGTATTGGCATGTCAAAGACAATTAAGATGAGGATGAAGTAAATGTCCGAGTCTGTCTAGGGCAAAGTTTCCCACCTGGACAAATGATGTAGCTCAATTCTTCTGCAATGGGTGATGAGTCTCCAACATTAAAAAAAAAAAACACACTTAAGAGTTGGGATTTTAACTATTTTAAGATTATCAATGCTTTCAGTGTCACGTTAAACCTGGTGCACTTCAAAATTTGTTTCACACCAGATGTTCTGTAGTACATAAAATGGAGCTGCTTGAGCTCAACCTGATGATACACTTTTAAAAATAATTCCTCTGAAAGCCAGATAAAAGTATTTTCTAATGGAAAAAGAGTTTGTACGTCCAGTAAATGTGCTAGCAGCAAATTTTAAATCTCCTCAACCAATACAGAACCAAGCAAAAATCTGTGAATATATATATATATATATATCAAAGCATACCTGACCGCACATAATGTCAGGTTTGCATTTAGTCAAGTTATGTTTTGCTGCTCCCAGTGACTATAGAACAATATACATTTGATGGCATTTGGCTAAACAGCCTATACCAAGCCATAGAACAATATAAAAAAAATTCCAAACAACAATTGGTACACTTAACATTAGGACAGTAACACAATTTACTGCAACTTTAAAACAAAATAAGTGTTCAGCAGAAATAGTAAATGTACCACTTTTATGTTTGATAGTTGTGCTGTAATTTTTTTATTGCATGGATGTTCATGGATACATGTGTAGTAAACCTGTCTCTGGAGCACTGGCTGTGGCACTAATGATCCTCTAATTGCTGTCTCTGCATCTCTCACTCTACAGTGGCATCCATCTGGTATTAAGACATACTACTGGCTTTGATACTCCATAATAGCATCACATACACTCAAAACAGTATTGCCTGATCAAAAGCCATCATTTCTTTAACTTACACCAGAGATCTGTGAGTATTTCAAAACTATTAGGAAAATCGTTTAAGAAAAAAAAAAAAGTCACAGGGGAATTACAGTGTATGAAATAACCTTAGGTTACACCACCACCTACTGTTTATCTGAAGAACTGCAATAATATTAATTTTGAGAGAACACAACAGGCATTCTTACACAGTACATCAAGGTAGTGGAATGGCGAAAAAAATAAAATAAACAAAATAAAAATAAAAATCACATAAATTATTTTACCTTATCTCCATTTAAGTAGACCAGCCACAAATAAAAATGTTTAAACCACCTTTTCTATATACCTCTGTTAAAATGTACTTTCAGCAATATACTTGGTCACTCAATTGTCATTGGAAAATGGGTACTTGACAAAAAATATATAGCACACTACATTACAAGCAACAGTCATGTTTTGCCACTCAGCCCTAAGACAGAACACAAAACATATCTGGCCACTATGGTCAGCATATAGAAATCTGCTGTCATTGATAAAAATAAATACATTAACAAATACAACTTATATTGTGATGGGCAGAGAATTCAGAGAAATAGATTGAAAACCACAGCTGTAGTGTTCGTCAAATTTCCAGATCATTGCACTCTTCTCCTATTAGACAGACAG